>NC_057715.1:118265492-118284388 GCF_004010195.1 Chiloscyllium plagiosum | reverse complement strand
TTGGGGTTTTCCTTAACCCTACTTGCTAAGGATACCTCATGACCCCTTTTAGCCCTCTTAATTCCTCATTTCAGGTTGGTTCTACATTCCTGATATTCTTCCAAAGTTTTGTCTGTCTTCAGTCGCCTAGACTGCATCCTTTTTCCTCTTAGCTAGTCTCACAATTTCACTGTCACCCATGGTTCGCTGTTGAGAGGCCTGTAGTACAGTCCAACACTGTTACCACTGCCTTCCTATTTCTGAGCTCTGCCCATACTGCCTCACTGCTCGAGTCTTCCATAGTGCCCTCCTTCAGCAGAGCTGTGATAACCTCTCTAACCACAGTATCCAATACGGTATACCTGCTTTGGAGGGAGATGACCACAGGAGACACCTGCACTGCCTTCCTGCTCTTTATCTGCCTTTTGGTCACCCATTCCCTTTCTCCCTCAGCAATCCTAATCTGCAGTTTGACCAATTCACTAAACATGTTATCCATGACCCCCTCAGCATCTGCAGCTCTAGAGCCGTCATGCGGTCTAACAAGAGCTGCAACTGGATACACTTCTTGCACTTCAACTGTGTCCCTGAGCTCCCACATTGAGCAAGTTCAGCATAACACTTGTCTGAGATCTGATGCCATTTTTAATCTTAAGATTTATATAAATTGAGACTAAAGTTACGAAAAAGAAAAGGCAAGTTTTCTTTAACCAATCACACGATAAAATAAAAAGAATAGAAAATCCTTACCTTTTCAACACACTACAGAATCTACACTACACAACTTTTAAAGATATTTAGATGAGTATTTGAAATATCTCTGTAAATCCCTCACTCACCCACCTCCCTCCCCAAGTTGTTGGGGGTTATGTGTCTCCTCCTCTCAGTAAGGTTGGGGTATTTCTCTTTTTCTCTCTCTCTCTCTATCTCTCACACACCTCTCTCAGTGATCCTCTCTCCCTTGTCATTTGAGGAGCGGTTGAGGCCTGTGGGTCTGTATACAATGGAGGTGAGAAGGTTGAGGGAACAGGATCTGATTTAAACTTGCAGAATACTGTGAGGCCTGGATAGAATGGATGAGGAGGGACATATCCACAAGTAGGAGACACAAGGAGCCAAAGGCACAGCATCAGAGTGAAGGGACTTGAGAACTGAGAAGAAAAAGAATTTCTACAGTCAGCGGATGGGGACTCTCTGGAACTCTTACTGCAAGGAGCTGTGGAAACTAAGTCATTGAGTGCATTTAAGACAGAGGTAGACAGGTTTTCGATGAGCAAGGCGATTTAGGTAAAGGGGAGAATGCAGGAGAATGTTGTTGGGAAACACATCGTCATGATTGAATGGGGGAACAGACTTGATGGGCTGAATGGCCTAATTCTGCCCCTGTATCTTATGGACTCTGTTATGTGCGTTCAGGGATTTATCCTGCATTCCTCCCTCTGTGAAAAGGCATTTTCTCTTGGTGCTGGGGCACTCACAGACACTCACCACCCTTCCTCAGTGGGGCGGGGAGTGGGGGAGGAATCTGTGTCTCTCCCTTCCCCAGGGTGACGAGGGTATTCGCCCTGAGTGATGGGATATTTTCACTTTCGTTCACCTCTCCCCCGGGGTCAGGGGGGTATTTGCCCTCAGTGACAGGGTATTTAGTCTCTCACTCACCTCTCCCCCGGGGTCAGGGGGTATTTTCCCTCAGTGATGGGGTATTTAGTCCCTCACGCACCACTCCCCCGGGGTCAGGGGGTATTTGCCCTCAGTGACGGGGTATTTAGTCCCTCACTCACCTCTCCCCCGGGGTCAGGGGGGTATTTGCCCTCAGTGACCGGGACTCGGTCCCTCTCTCCCGGGACTCGATCCTCTCCCCGGGACTCGGTCCCTCTCTCCCGGGACTCGATCCTCTCCCCGGGACTCGGTCCCTCTCTCCCGGGACTCGATCCTCTCCCCGGGACTCGGTCCCTCTCTCCCGGGACTCGATCCTCTCCCCGGGACTCGGTCCCTCTCTCCCGGGACTCGATCCTCTCCCCGGGACTCGGTCCCTCTCTCCCGGGACTCGATCCTCTCCCCGGGACTCGGTCCCTCTCTCCCGGGACTCGATCCTCTCCCCGGGACTCGGTCCCTCTCTCCCGGGACTCGATCCTCTCCCCGGGACTCGGTCCCTCTCTCCCGGGACTCGATCCTCTCCCCGGGACTCGGTCCCTCTCTCCCGGGACTCGATCCTCTCCCCGGGACTCGGTCCCTCTCTCCCGGGACTCGATCCTCTCCCCGGGACTCGGTCCCTCTCTCCCGGGACTCGATCCTCTCCCCGGGACTCGGTCCCTCTCTCCCGGGACTCGATCCTCTCCCCGGGACTCGGTCCCTCTCTCCCGGGACTCGATCCTCTCCCCGGGACTCGGTCCCTCTCTCCCGGGACTCGATCCTCTCCCCGGGACTCGGTCCCTCTCTCCCGGGACTCGATCCTCTCCCCGGGACTCGGTCCCTCTCTCCCGGGACTCGATCCTCTCCCCGGGACTCGGTCCCTCTCTCCCGGGACTCGATCCTCTCCCCGGGACTCGGTCCCTCTCTCCCGGGACTCGATCCTCTCCCCGGGACTCGGTCCCTCTCTCCCGGGACTCGATCCTCTCCCCGGGACTCGGTCCCTCTCTCCCGGGACTCGATCCTCTCCCCGGGACTCGGTCCCTCTCTCCCGGGACTCGATCCTCTCCCCGGGACTCGGTCCCTCTCTCCCGGGACTCGATCCTCTCCCCGGGACTCGGTCCCTCTCTCCCGGGACTCGATCCTCTCCCCGGGACTCGGTCCCTCTCTCCCGGGACTCGATCCTCTCCCCGGGACTCGGTCCCTCTCTCCCGGGACTCGATCCTCTCCCCGGGACTCGGTCCCTCTCTCCCGGGACTCGATCCTCTCCCCGGGGACTCGATCCCTCTCCCCGGGACTCGATCCTCTCCCCGGGACTCGGTCCCTCTCTCCCGGGACTCGATCCTCTCCCCGGGACTCGATCCTCTCCCCCGGGACTCGATCCTCTCCCCGGGACTCGGTCCCTCTCCCCGGGACTCGGTCCCTCTCCCCCGGGACTCGATCCTCTCCCCGGGACTCGGTCCCTCTCTCCCGGGACTCGATCCCTCTCCCCGGGACTCGATCCTCTCCCCGGGACTCGGTCCCTCTCTCCCGGGACTCGATCCTCTCCCCGGGACTCGGACCCTCTCTCCCGGGACTCGATCCTCTCCCCGGGACTCGATCCTCTCCCCGGGACTCGGTCCCTCTCCCCGGGACTCGGTCCCTCTCCCCCGGGACTCGATCCTCTCCCCGAGACTCGATCCCTCTCCCCGGGACTCGATCCCTCTCCCCCGGGTCTCGGTCCCTCTCCCACGGGACTCGATCCCTCTCCCCCGGGACTCGGTCCCTCTCCCCCGGGATTTGACCCCTCTCCCCGGGACTC
Organism: Chiloscyllium plagiosum; assembly: GCF_004010195.1. Lineage (NCBI taxonomy): Eukaryota > Metazoa > Chordata > Chondrichthyes > Orectolobiformes > Hemiscylliidae > Chiloscyllium > Chiloscyllium plagiosum. The sequence goes on along the minus strand of NC_057715.1, from coordinate 118,280,979 downwards.
GGTCCCTCTCCCCGGGACTCGGTCCCTCTCCCCCGGGACTCGACCCCTCTCCCCGGGACTCGGTCCCTCTCCCCCGGGACTCGGTCCCTGTCCCCGAGACTTGATCCCTCTCCCCCGGGACTCGATCCCTCTCCGTGGGACTCGGTCCCTCTCCCCGGGACGGTGGCAGGATCCTCCGCGAATGTTTGGGCCGCCCCAACATGGTGTGGTTCAGCCGAGTCTGACAGCGAGTGGATCTCCGTGGGACCGAGTGGATCACCCAGACATGGAGATGGTCCCCTGCGCTAAGTTGATCATGCCTGACAGGGACTGGATCGCTCAGATATCGAGTGGATCGTCTAGATATCTAGTGAATCAGCTGGATACCGATTGGGTCCACTGACATAGACGAATGCCAACTGACATGGTGATCGAGTGGACAGTGGATCGAACTGTCCCTCAGTGAATCCCATCAATCCATCCACCTAGAATGACTGACACCAGGGATTCCCAATCGACCAACTAGTTCCATCTGAGACGGTGGATCCCAATGACTAATTGAATTGTACAGGTGGCTAGTGTCTTCTATCAACATGTAATGGATTACTGTGACACAGTAGATCTCAATGACCCGGAGTGCATCACAGTATATCCTATAGACAGTTCCTCAAACTGACGCAGTAGACCCCGTATTCAGTCTGGATCCAACTGGCATAGAATGAAATCCTTGTAGAGACTGAAGAAGGAGATGTGGCTGTGGTAGCGAGTCTGAACTATTCCAACTGCCATAGTATGAAACCCATCAACCCTGAGTGGATCCAAATAATAGTGTATTCCCTGCCTTAGATTGGGTCTCACCACGGTCCACATTGGTTTCTAATATCAATGCCTCAGGGATAATTCACTGCCCCAGATGCAGCAATGATTTTACTGATCCATGCTGTCTCCAAAAAGCTGGGATGGACTTCACTCACTCAGGGTTGATCACATTGACCTGGAAATAAACAATGATCCCAACAAGCTGCAATCAATCTCAGTGTAACAAACTGAAGCAATGACGGATCCCCATCATTGGATCCCTATTGGATAGAGTGCACCTCAACGGTCAAAAGGACAGCACTGGTCCTACTAAGCTGGAGTGGATATCACTGGCCCGAAGTCCAATGGTGATTTTAATAGCCCTGACTGGATCCTGTTGGCTCAGGAAGGATTGATTTGGCATGGAGGTAGCTACAGAGATAGTGAATGCATTGGTTGTGAATTTCCAAAAAAAAAACTATTGGATTCTGGAGAAGTACCAGAGGATTCGACACTGCCAATGTGACATCCCAATTCAAAAAGAGAGGGAGGCAAAAAGCGGGTAACTATAGCCTAACATGTAATGTTGGAAAAGAATTGAATCAGTTATTAAGGAAGTAATGGAGAACATAGAATCATACAGCAAGAAACACACCCTTCAGTCAAACATATCCATGCAGACCAAGTTTCCCAAACTAAACTAGTCCTATTTGTCTGTGTTTGACCTATATCTCTCTATAGCTTTTTATATTCATGTATCTGAACAAATGTCTTTTAAATGTTTTAACTGTATCTGCATCTACCACTTCTCTGGCAGTTCATTCCACATACGAACCACACTCTGTAAGTTGCTCCTCAGGTCCATTTCAAATCTTTCTCCTCTCGCCTTAAATTATGCCCTTTAGTTTTGAACTTTCACACCCTGGGAAAAGACCTTTGCTATTCCCCTTATCTGTGCCCTTCATGATTTCATAAACCTCTATAAGTTCACCCCAAACCTCCTACTCTCCAGCGAAAAGTGTCCCAGTCTACCCAACTTCCAGTCCTGGCAATATCCTGGTATATCTTTTCTGCAATTCTCCAATTTAATAATATCCTTCCTATAGCAGGGTGACCAGAACTGTACACTATACTCCAAAAAGTGGCCTCACCAACATCCTGTAGAACTGCAATATGACGTCCTAACTCCTATGCTCAGTGAAGGCAATGAAGGCAAACTGCATCTTTACCATCCCGCCGAACTTGACACACCTTTCAAAGAATTGTGTAGCTGAAGCCCAAGGTACCTCACTTAAGTCATAAGCTAATATCCCATGTTGATGGTGGTATTGGCATAGTTAGAGAATTGGCTTATGGGCAAGAAACAGTGAGTGGGGATAAGGAGTTCTTTTTCAGGTTGGCGATCTATAACCAGTGGAATTCCACAGGGATCAGTGCTGGGACCGCAACTGTTTACAATATACATTAATGATTTGGTGGAAGAAAGTGAATATACTGTGGCTGAATTTACAAAGAACACAAAAACATGTGGAAAGGCAAATAGCAAGAGTTAACAAAGGGATATTGATTGGTTGAGTAAGTGGGCAAACTGTTGGCAAATGGAGTATAATATGGAAAAACATGAAGTTGTTCATTTTGGAAGGGAGAACAGAAGAACAGAATATTATTTAAATGGATAAACACTGCAGGAAGCTGCTATACAAAGGGACTTGGGGGTACGTGTACACAACACAGAAAGCTAGTACATGAATACAGCAGGTAATCAGGAAAGCTCATGGAATGTTAGCCCTTATTTCAAGGCAGTTTAGATTATAAGAGTAAGGAAGTCTTCCTCCGACTGTACAATGTGCTGGTGAGCCGTTTTTGTTCCCTTATTTATGGAGGGAGCTTCCCTCTGCATCAAACTGGAAGTGCAGTCTGTGTCCAGATGCAGCCACTTGCTCAGATAAGCAGCTCTGACAACACAACAAGAACAAGGCACAGATCCCCACTCACACACTCGCTCTAATGTACGCTGTCTTTCTCCCTCTCTCTCTCACTCATACACACACACTCTGTCTGATGTACACTGACTGTCTCACTCACACAAACTCTCTCTGAGGTACATTGTCTTTCTAATTCAAAGTTAAAAATCACACAACACCAGATGAAGGAGCGTCGTTCCGAAAGCTAGTGCTTCCAATTAAACCTGTTGGACTATAACCTGGTGTTGTGTGATTTTTAACTTTGTACACCCCAGTCCAACACCGGCATCTCCGAATCATTTCTAATTCAACATACACACACTCTGTCTGATGTACACTGTCTCTCACGCACTTCTAATTCAACATACACACACTCTGTCTGATGTACACTGTCTCTCACGCACACACTCTCTTTGATGTACACTGTCTTTCTAGCTCTCACACATACTCTTTTTGATGTACACTATCTCTCTCACTTACAGACACACAATTACACACCCACTGTCTCTCTCTGTCTGAAGTACACTGTCTCTCACACACACATGCTCAAACACACAGAAAGACTGTATCATCCACACTATACAAACACACTGTTGAACACATGTCCCTCACACACAAGCACACAGGTGGAAACATGTCACTCAGTGATGTGCACTGTGACATCCACACACAGATCTACACCTGGCCAAGTAGATATTACTCAGTAACATACACACTCTCTCTCACTTTCTCACACACACAGAGACACTCTCACACAAAAACTCGTCACCAGGGCTACAAACTATATTTCTCTCAGTGATGTACACTGACACACACACAAACACACAGATAGAGAGACACACAGCCACTCATTTTTGACCATCTACAAGAAATAGGCCGCTTTTGGAATACTGCATTCAATTCTGGTCTCCCTGCTACAGGAAGGATGTTGTGAAACTTGAAAAGGTTCAGAAAAGATTTACAAGAATGTTGCCAGGGTTGGAGGGTTTGCACTGTAGGGAGAGACTGGATAGGCTGGGGCTGTTTTCCCTGGAGCGTCGGAGGCTGTGGGGTGACCTTACAGATCTATAAAATCATGAGAGGCATAGATAGAGTAAATAGCCAAGATCCTTTTCCCTGGAATGGGGGAATCCAAAACTAGAGGGTATAGGTTTAAAGTGAAAGATTTAAAAGGGTTCTGGGGGCAATGTTTTCATGCAGAGGGTGGTGTGTGTATGGAATGAGCTGCCAGAGGAAGTGGTGGAGGCTGGTACAATGACAACATTTAAAAGGCATCTGGATGAGTATATGAATAGGCAGGGATGAGAGGGATTTGGGCTAAGTTCTGCCGGTTGGGACTAGATTAATTTAGGATATCTGGTTGGCATGGATGAGTTGGACTGAAGGGTCTGTTTCTGTGCTGTAGATTTATTTCATTGGAGGCAGTTCAAAGAAAGTTCACTAGGATGATCCCTGGTATGGAGGGATTGTCTTCTGAGCAAAGGCTAAACAGGTTGGGATTCTACTCACTGGAGTTTAGAAGAATGAGAGGCGATCTCATTGAAACATATAAGATTCTTCAGGGGATTGACAGGGTAAATACTGCAAGAATGTTTCCCATCATGGGCGTGTCTAGAATAAATGGGCACCAATTTACAACTGAGATGAGTAGGACTTTCTTCTCTAATGCACTGTATAACTGAAACATAAAATCTTTTATGATCAATTTTCTTTATTTGTTTGTGGGATGTGGGCATTGCTGTCTAGGCTAGCATTTATTGCCTATCCTTAGCTAAGGAAGCATACATAAGGTCTAGGCGACTGAAGCTTTGGAAGAATATCGGGATGCAATCTGAAATGAGGAATTAAGAGGGCTAAAAGGAGTCATGAGATATCCTGAGCGAGCAGGTTTAAAGAAAGCCCCAAAGCCTTTTATTCATATATAAGGAGCAAGAGGGTAGTTAGGGAAAGGGTTGACCCACTCAAAGACAAAGGAGGAAAGATATGTGTGGAGTCAGAGAAAATGGGTGAGATTCTTAATGAGTACTTTGCGTCGATATTCACCGAGGAGAGGGACATGACAGATGTTGAGGTTAGGGATAGCTCTTTGATTACTCTAGGGCAAGTTGGCATAAGGAGGGAGGAAGTGTTTATTCTAAAAGGTATTAAGGTGAACAAGTCCCCAGGCCTGGATGGGATCTATCCCAGGTTACTGAGGGAAGAAAGAGAGGAAATAGCAAATTTCTTTGCAGCATCCTTGAACATGGGGGAGGTCCCAGAGGTCTGGAGAATGGCTAATGTTGTTCCCTTGTTGAAGAAGAGTAGCAGGGATAATCCAGGTAATTACAGACCTATGAGCCTGACATCAGTGGTACGGAAGATACTGCAAAAGTTACTAAGGGATAGGATATTTACCCACTTGGAAGGAAATGGGCTTATCAGTGATAGGCAGCATGGTTTTGAGCAGGGAAGGTCATTAATTACAAATCTAATAGAATTTTTTTGAAGAGGTGACAAAGTTGATTGATGAGGGAAGGGATGTAGATGCACCTACATAGACTTTAGTAAGGCATTTGATAAGGTTCCCCATGATAGGCTGATGAAGAAGGTGAAGTCCCGGGTGTTCTCACTAAATGGGTAGAGAACTTGTTGGGCAACAGGAGACAGAGTCATAGAGAAAGGAAGCTTCTCAAATGGAAACCTGTGACCAATGGCGACCCACAGGGATCTGTGCTGGGACCACAGTTGATAATGATATAAATAAATGATTTGGAGGAAGGTACAGGCTGCCTTAATAGCAAGTTTACAGATGACACTAAGATTGGTCGAGTAGCAGATAGTGAAGGGGACTGTCAGAGAATACAACAGAATATAGATAGACTGGAGAGTTGGGCAGAGAAATGGCAGATGGAGTTCAATCTGGACAAATGTGAGGTGATGCATTTTGGAAGTTGAAATTCCAGAGCGAACTATACTATAAATGGAAATGTCCTGGATGGCGGTGGTCTGAGTGGGTTGCTGGGCTGGGCTCTGTGCCATACCCCCTGGCAAAGTGGACCTCTAGACTCCCCCCCCCCCACCGTTAACCACCCCAAGAGAAACATCAATAATATAAAGTTACGGAACACCTGGAGCTGCTAAAATTGTGGTTTAACAACTCTAAGATCAGGATGAAGGCGAATAAAGGAAAAGGGGTGAAAAGAGTACAGCAAGCAGGGCATTCCCCAACTGTATCGGAGGTGCCTGTAGCCATTGCTTAAACGCCCGGGGTGCCCCCTTTGGATTGGATTTAATGGGACAGCAGCATTTACTCTCTGAGTTTGCCACACTCCGAGAAAAGATTGAAGCAGCGATGGAGCTGATATCTACCATGCTGAAAAAACATGAGCAGGAGATTGAAACACTGGACTGAAGAGTAGAGGCAGTAAAGCAGAGGACTGCGGCATTGGAGACTGTGACGGAAGTCTCGGGAGGAAGGATCCGAACCCTGGAAGACCAGGTTCAGGTCCTTCAGGGACAAGTAGACAATCTGGCACACAAAAGTAGAAGAAAACATTCACAGCTGGTGGGTCTCCTGGAGCGCGAGGAAGGCGGGGACCTTGTTGGATTCCTGGAGAAGTGTCTCCCGAAGTTCCTGGGGTTGGAGTTGGAGTCGGGCCTGGTGAGTGTGGAGCGGGCCCACCGGATTGCAATGCACAGGTCCAGCTCAGACCCACACCCCCGCCTGGTCCGAGTGTGACTCCAGCATTATAAAGAAAAACAGTTAGTAATTGAAACAGCAAGAAGACTGGGAAAAGATCCACAAGCTTTAACATACAAAGGCTCAAGAATAATGTTTTTTTCAAGACTTCTCAGGAGCCATAGTTAAGAAGAGAAAGGCATTTGATGAAGTTAAGAGAAAATTAAGGGTCTGAACATTCAATGTTCCTTGAGGTATCCAATGGTGTTGCATTTCGCTCACAGAGGGGCGGTATATAATTTTGATTCAGCAGACGTTCGATTCCAGCCTCGGGCGACTGTCTGTGTGGAGTTTGCACATTCTCCCAGTGTCTGCGTGGGTTTCCTCCGGGTGCTCCGGTTTCTTCCCACATTCCAAAGATGTGCAGATCAGGTGAATTGGCCATGCTAAATTGCCCATAGTGTTAGTGTATTAGTCAGAGGGAAATGGGTCTGGGTGGGTTATTCTTTGGATGGGCGGAGTGGACCTGTTGGGCCGAAGGGCCTGTTTCCACAGTGTAGGGAATCTAATCTAATCTAAAAAAAAGGCCAAGGACTTTGTGAACTCTTTGAAATAAAGGACTCAGGTTGGGGGTGGGGGGGTGGAGCACAGTTATGGACAATGGTTCAGTTTTCTTTATATTTTCTGTCCCCCTTTTTCTCCTCTCTTCCCTTTTTGTGGTTATCAGTTTTATAGCTTTTGTACTGCCTTGGTGTAAAACCTGATTTATTTATCATTTCAGTTGGTTAGTTATTGTCCGGGTTGTTATTTGCTGCAGTGCATTTTTTTGGATTGGGGGTTATATCTGTGGTTAAGATAGAACACAGAACATTATAGCGCAGTACAGGCCCTTCGGCCCTCGATGTTGGGCCAATCTGTCATACCAATCTGAAGCCCATCTAACCTACACTATTCCATGTACATCCATATGCTTGTCCAATGGTGACTTAAATGTACTTAAAGTTGGCGAATCTACTACCATTGCAGGCAAAGCATTCCACACCCTTACTACTCTCTGAGTAAAGAAACTATCTCTGACATCTGTCCTATATCTATCAGCCCTCAATTTAAAGCTATGCCCCCTCGTGCTCGCCGTCACCATCCGAGGAAAAAGGCTCTCACTGTCCACCCTATCTAACCCTCTGATTATCTTATAAGATGTATAGAGAAGAGGGGGGGGGGGGGGGGGGTCATCCATTGTTAACTCTCAGAATGTAAATAACATGTTTTCTTTATCTGTGCATTGCCTGGGACTAGGGCGTGGTCTCAGCTGGAAGGAGCCAGTATTGCCCTCTATGGGCAAAGGGGGGGAATTCTCTAGTGAATTGGGATTGATTTGGGTATTTGTTTAAGTTAAATGTAGTGGTTAGTTTTTTAGTTGTAGTTTTTAGACTTTGTAGATTAATGTCTCTGTCGCTCGCTGCACCTCAGATAAGCTTCCTCCTTTTTGGATGACCATGGATAGTGATTCATTCAGGTGGTGCACCTGGAATGAAAAAGGGAGCCATTCCCCTATTAAAAGAGAGAAGGTGCTGCCAAGCCTTAGGAAGGAAAGGGTTGACATCGTCCTGCTGCAGGAGACACATTTAACTGATAAGGAACATCTGAAACTGCAGCAGGGGGGTTCTGATAGAGAATTCTTCTCCTACTTTAGCTCCAAGAGTAGCAGAGTGGCTATACTGGTAAGAAGGAACTTCCCAATCCAGGTAACTGAGCAAATTAAGGACGAACATGGACGGTGCATCATTCTTAAAGCTCTAATACATCGCCACTTTCTGAGGACCCCTTCACTAGCCTCCAACACACTCCATCCAACTGGACACCCCGCGCTGGCCTATTAACCGCCCTCGATCTCTTCATTTCCAACTGCCGCCGAGACGTTAACTGCGCCAACCTATCCACCCCACTCCAACCTCTCACCCTCACAATGTGCAGCCCTCCACTCCCTCTGCTCCAATCCCAACTTCACCATCAAACCAGCAAATAAAGGGGGTGCAGTGGTAGTTTGGTGCATTGACCTCTACACTGCTGAAGCCAGACACCAACTTGAAGACACCTCTTACCGCCCCCTTGACCATGACCCTACCCCCCCCTCATCACCAAACCATCATCTCCCAGACCATACAGAACCTCATTACCTCAGGAGATCTCCCACCCACAGCTTCCAACCTCGTAGTCCGGGAACCCCGCACCGCCCGATTCTACCTACTTCCCAAGATCCACAAGCCTGACCACCCCGGCCGACCCATTGTCTCAGCATGCTCCTGCCCCACTGAACTCATCTCCACCTACCTTGATACTGTCCTATCCCCCCTAGTCCAGGAACTCCCCACATACGTTCGAGACACTACCCACGCCCTCCACCTCCTCCAAGACTTCCGTTTCCCCGGCCCCAAACGCCTCAACTTCACTGTGGATATCCAATCCCTCTACACCTCCATCCGCCATGACCCAAGGCCTTCAAGCCCTCAGTTTCTTCCTCTCCCAACGTCCCCAACAGTACCCTTCCACCGACACTCTCATTCGTTTGGCTGACTGGTCCTCACCCTCAACAATTTCTCCTTCGAATCCTCCCACTTCCTCCAGACCAAAGGGGTAGCCATGGGCACCCGTATGGGCCCCAGCTATGCCTGTCTCTTTGTTGGCTACGTAGAGCAGTTGATCTTCTGTAATTACACCGGCACCACTCCCCACCTCTTTCTCCGCTACATTGATGATTACATTGGCGCCACCTCGTTCTCCTGCAAGGAGGTTGAGCAATTCATCAACTTCACCAACACATTCCACCCCGACCTTAAATTCACCTGGACCATCTCTGACACCTCCCTCCCCTTCCTGGACCTCTCCATCTCCATCAATGACAACCAACTTGACACTGACATTTTTTACAAACCCACTGACTCCCACAGCTACCTGGATTACGCCTCTTCCCATCCTACCTCCTGCAAAAATGCCATTCCATATTCCCAATTCCTCCACCTCTGCCATATCTGCTCCCAGAAGGACCAATTCCACTACAGAACACTCCTTCTTTAGAGACTACAATTTCCCTTCCCACGTGGTTGAAGATGCCCTCCAACACATCTCATCCACATCCCGCACCTCCGTCCTCAAACCCCACCCCTCCAATAGTAACAAGGACAGAACCCCCCGGTCCTCACTTTCCACTCTACCAACCTTCACATTAACCGCATCATCCACCAACATTTCTGCCACCTCCAAACAGACCCCACCACCAGAGGTGTATTTCCCTCCCCACCCCTTTCCGCTTTCCGTAAAGACCGTTCCTTCCGTGATTACCTGGTCAGGTCCATGCCCCCCCGTCCTGGCACCTTCCCCTGCCACCGCAGGTATTGTAAAACCTGCGCCCACACCCCCTCCCTTACCATCATCCAAGGCCCAAAGGAGCCTTCCACATCCATCAAAGTTTTACCTGCACATCCACCAATGTCATTTATTGTATCCATTGCTCCCGATGCGGTCTCCTCTACATTGGAGAGACTGGATGCCTCCTAGCAGAGCGCTTTAGGGAACATCTCTGGGAAACCCGCACCAATCAACCACACCGCCCTTTGGCCCAACATTTCAACTCCCCTCCCACTCAGCCGAGGACATGGAGGTCCTGGGCCTTCTCCACTGCCACTCCCTCACCACCCAACACCTGGAGGAAGAACGCCTCATCTTCCGCCTCAGAACACTTAAACCCCAGGGCATCAATGTGGACTTCACCAGTTTTCTTATTTCCCTTCCCCCACCTTACCCCAGTTCCAATCTTCCAGCTCTGCCCCATCATCATGTCCTGTCCCTACCTGCCAATCTCCCTTCCCACCTATCCGCTTCACCCTCCTCTCTGACCTATCACCTTCATCCCCACCACATTCACCTACTGTACTCTTTGCTACTTTCTCCCTAGCCCCACCCCCCACCCCCATTTATCTCTCCACCCTGGAGGCTTCCTGCCTCTATTCCTGATGAAGGACTTTTGCCCGAAATGTCGATTTTCCTGCTCCTCAGATGATGCCTGACCTGCTGTGCTTTTCCACCACCACTCTGATCTAAACTCTAATACATTGTCCCCCAGCAGTACCCTCTTAAATTTCTAAATGATGCAGTTGCTAAATTAATTAATCTTGTGGTGTGCCGCACGATCACAGGAGGGGATTTTAACCGCCTAATGGATCCCAGGGTAGACAGGATGCCAAGGGACATGTCAGGTACATCCACACAATCTAGACAGTTGGTGGACATGTGTGAGGGGTTGGGACTAGTGGATGTGTGGAGGCATCTCCACCCGAATGGAAGAGACTTTACTTTATATTCCAACCCACACAAGTGCCAAATGTGAATTGACATGTTCTTTATGCCATCAGTTTGCTTGGACAGAACATTGGCTTGCAAAATTGGGAATATAACTGTCTCGGACCATGCGCCAGTGGATTTAGATGTTAAAATCAAGGGTGGTAGAATAGTTGCACGGCACTGGCGCATGGACCTATTCCTGTTAAGGGATAGCAAATTTGTTGAGTACATTAGAAGAGAGTTCAGGGTCTTCTGGGATATCAACTTGGATACGGCCAGTAATCCAGCAATACTTTGGGAGGCTACTATGGCATATTTATGAGGCCTGATCATTTTGTATTCAACGACTAGAAGGAGGCAGAGGGAGGAGCAGCATCGGATGCTGGAGACCCAGCTGAAGGTAGCTGAGTGAGTATATTATAATAGGCCTTCATTGGTCAAGTTGCAGTGGGTCACGCTCTCCGGGCTGCTCTCGACTCATTGCACACACAGGTGGCAAAAAAAGAGGTCTCCTTCGCTAAACAAAGACTGTTTGAATTTGGAGATAAGCCAGGTAGATACCTGACATATCTGGCTAGAAAGAAAAATGCTTCCCAATCCATTATGTCTGTTAGAGAGAAGGCTGGCACAGTTACCCATGGGTTGAAGAAGATCAATGTGAGATTTAGGGAATATTTTGCAGAGCTATACTGGTCGGAGGGCGGTGAAGATGGCAGTGAGAATGCAGTCCTTTTTTGAGAACCTGGACATCCCCAGTATAGACACGGAACCGGTCTCCCTGTTAAATGCGCCTATGACGATACAAGAGGTGCAGGAAGCAATAAAGCATCTCCAGGGTGGCAAAGCACCAGGACCAGATGGATTCCCGAATGAGTTTTATAAGGATGTATAGCTATAATACACAGCCTATCAGAGGCTAATATCTCCCTCATTTTAAAGAAGGGGAAAGACCCTGAAGAATATGCTTCATACAGACCAATTTTGTTATTGAATGTAGACTTTAAAATTCTGTCAAAGGTGCTGGCCCTAAGGTTGGAAAAGGCGTTGCTTGATTTTATAAAAGAAGATCATATGGGTTTTATCAAGGGCAGTAGCTCCTCCAACAATATCAGGAGGGTACTGAACATAGTGCAGGTATGCCAGTAAAGATAGATTCCGGGTTTGGTGGTCTCCCTAGACACAGAAAAGGCTTTGGTCTGGGTGGAGCCTTTGCTCGGTGGGGGTGGTGTTGTATAATGATCCTAAGGTGGCAGTCATCACAAACGGCACTAAGTCAGATAACTTTTATATTGGGAGAGGCAGCCAACTGGGGTGTTCTCTTTCACCACTGTTATTTACCTCGGTAATTGAGCCGTTAGCCAAGGCTATCAGGAGGGACCCTGAAATATTGGCGCCAAGGGTAGGAATGGGGGAGCATAAGATCACCCTGTATGCCGATGAAGTCCTTTTGTTCTTGGCCAATCCAGACGAGTCTGTTCCTCATTTGATTCAAAAATTTTATTTATTTGGCAGTTTTTCGGGATACAGGATCAACTTCATAAAATCGGAAGCCATGTGGGTGGGGGGGGGGGGGGGGGCACTCAGTGGAGGCGCCTGATTTGAAGGATGGAATGCAGTTCCTGTTTAGATAGTCGTCAAAAAGTTTTTTATATTTGGGAATTTTTATTACCTCTGCCTTCCACCAGCTGTATAAAGCTAACTATGTACAATTACTGGAGAGGATAAAACAGGATTTGCAGCAATGGGAGGGGTTATCGTTATCATGGTTGGGCCGAGTAGCCCTGATTAAAATGAATGTTCTTCCTCACCTGTTGTAGCCCATGAGAATGCTCCCGTTGTTGCTACCCAGACGAGTGTTATGGAGGCTCACTGGTTGGCTATGGTCCTTTATTTGGTGTCGCAGGCGCCCCCTAATTAAATTTACTAAATTACAGCTCCCTCAGGATGAGGGAGAGTAGACCTTCCAGACTTGAAGAGATATCAAATAAGTGCCCTGTTAGCATGTGCAGCTGACTGGGTACGGGGAGATTCGGAGTCAATTTGGCTTAACGTTGATGCCTCATAGTCGAGACGTCCCCTAGTTAATCTATTATTCACGGATAAGATGCAATCTGTGACCGAGCAGTGTAAGAGCCCAATCATTTTAAATATGGTGAAAGCTTTGAGGACAATGAGGCAAGACAAAGGCAATTGGCATAAGGTCTTGCCATTTACCCTGTTGATAGGAGCCCAAGGATTTAAACCTGGGGCAATGGACTCCGGCTTTAAGCTATGGGAGAATAAGAGAATCTCTTGTTTGGGAGATTTATTCGAGGGGGAGCTCTTGATGTCATTTAGCCAACTAAGTTAAAAATACGGATTGTCTAATAGGGACCTTTTCCGGTACTTTCAGAGAAGGGATTATACACAGAGGAAGACCACACTCCTGGCTCAGTGTTACAAGTCAGACGTGGAGAAAAGAGTGCTCCAGTGCACGGGTGCCTTTTCAGTTAGTACTTTGTATCATTTACAGAAAGAACATGCCTTAGAACATGTGGAGAGACCTTGAGGGACTTGGAATCAGGAACTAGGAGAGGATATTTCAGTGGAAACATGGGAAGATATATGGGAAAATGTAAAGAAAATCTCAATATATAACAGAGCGTAGGCCATGCAATGAAGATTTTACACAGGGCTCATATCGCGCCAGAGAGGCTAGCTAAATTCAAGAGAGGAGCGCCTCCAGGGTGTCCCAAGTGTAAAATTAGTACAGGCACTCTCACACACTATTATTGGTCAGGTTATAAGATCCAGGAATACTGAAGGAAATCCTGGGAATTGAAGTCAAACTGGACCCAGTATTTTTTCTTCTGGAGTTGCAATATTTGCCCTCTCTGGAAGAACACGGGAAGAGACTGTGTAATATTCTTACCCACTGTGCGAGGAAGAACATTTTAATGAATTGGACGTTGGGAAACCCCCAGGTCTTATGGGGTGGCGCAGGCTGGTGATGGAGCACCTCCCCTAAGACTATCTCACAAATATGGTGCACCACAAAACAGAGCAGTATTAGCCCTTTCTAAATTATATTGACGCAAACGTATCGGCAATATTAGTTAGAGCCGTGATATAGCTGTGGAAATCCATTTGGGCGCCCTTGGGGCCTGGGCTGGGGAATCTGGGGAAAAAATAATACAGGGGTGGGAGTTTTACTGGAGGTATAGTGAGTGAAATAGAATAAAGAAATGTGATATAATTTAATTTAAGCTAATTTGAATTCAGCTTAATTTAATTTTTATTTAATTTGATTGTAGTTCAGTTTAAGTAGATACGTTTGTTCTAGTAGAATAGTAGGTAGTTTATCATTAATGGTATTATGATATGACATTGTTGTACTATCTCTATCTTTTTGTATTTTGGTTTTTTTAGATAGAGGATATGGATCAGCACAGGCTTGGAGGGCCGAACGGCCTGTTCCTGTGCTGTAATGTTCTTTCTTCTAATTGTCCAGGGGCCAGTTAAGAGTCAATCACATTGCTGTGGGTCTGGAGTCACATGTGGGCCAGACTAGATAAGGACAGCAAATTTCCTTCCATAAAAACATGAGTGAACCAGATGAACTCTTACAATAATCAACAATGGAGAAAGTGAGGACTGCAAATGCTGGAGGTCAGAGTCGAAAAATGTGGCGCTGGAAAAGCACAGAAGGTCAGGCAGCAGCAAAGGAGCAGGAGAATTGACGTTTCAGGCATAAACTCTTCATCAAACATTCCTGATGAACCTTATGCCCGAAATGTAAATTCTCCTGCTCCTCGGATAGTGCCTGACCTGCTGTGCTTTTCCAGCACCACACTTTTCGACAATAATCAACAGTGGTCACATGATCATCATTAGGCTAGCTTTTTAATTGCAAATTTATTAATTGAATTTAAGTTTCATCTGCCGCAGCAGGATTTGAACCTGTGTCCCCAGAGCAATCACCTGGGGTTCTGGAATATTAGCTTAGTGATATTACCATTATGCCTTCCATAAATTCCGCTTGTAATAAAGGATATCATCCCATTGTCCTGTTTTTATTACAACAAACATTTTACTAACTGGCACCTACGGGACTAGGAGTGTGCCGGCTGATAAAAATATTCCAGATAATTAAGAGTTAAAGCATAACCGCCGTAAACCCTGACCAAGTTAAGCTTCGAGACATCAACAGAAATTGTTGGAAAAGTTCAGCTCAGCAATCCTGTTCTCAGGAAGGGTCACTGGACCTGAAATTTTAACTCTGATTTCTCTCCTAAAATGCTGCCAGACCTGCTGAGCTTTTCCAAAAATTTCTGTTTTTGTTTCTGATTTCCAGCATCTGCAGTTCTTTCACTTTTTATCTGAGACATCAAAATCCCTCAAAACATCAATGTAAAAGCATCAACATACCTCCTAAAATCAATGTAAAAACACACAGTAAGTAATAGAAATATGATGCAGATGGTAAACACATCACTGTTAAACTTTATTTACAGCATAAATATTCGGACATTGTGGTATTTGGATATGATGCAGAGCTGGGCTGAGGAGTGGCAGATGGAGTTCAACCCTGCCAAATGTGAGGTGGTCCATTTCGGAAAGACAAATAAGAATGCGGAATACAGGGTTAACAGTAGGGTTCTTAGTGAGGTGGAGGAACAGAGGGATCTTGGGGTCTATGTTCATAGATCTTTGAAAGTTGCCACTCAGGTGGATAGAGCTTGTAAGAAGGCCTATGATGTATTAGCGTTCA
>NC_057715.1:118249847-118265443 GCF_004010195.1 Chiloscyllium plagiosum | reverse complement strand
CTTACAACAGAGTGTTACAAGGGGACATAAATTTAAGGTGAAGGGTGGAAGGTATAGGGGAGATGTCAGGGGTGGGTTCTTTACCCAGAGAGTGGTGGGGGCATGGAATGCGCTGCCTGTGGGAGTGGTGGAGTCAGAATCTTTGGTGACCTTTAAGCAGCAATTGGATAGGTACATGGATGGGTGCTTAAGCTAGGACAAATGTTCGGCACAACATCGTGGGCCGAAGGGCCTGTTCTGTGCTGTATTGTTCTATGTTCTATGTAAGTATTGCCGGTTTATCAAGGGGGTCGGTTAATAAAGTGCTGGTCAAAACAAAGTTTGCTGTACATGCTGTATTGTTTATTTTATTCATCCATGACATGTGGGAGTCATTGGCTGGGCCAGTATTTATTGCCCATCCCTAGTTGCCCCTTGAGAAGCTGCTGGTGAGCTGCCTTCTTGAACCACTGCAATCCATCTGCTGTGGGTAGACCCCCAATGCCTTTAGAGAATTCTGGGAATTTGACCCAGTGACAGTGAAGGAACAGAGAAATATTTCTAAGTCAGAATGGTGAGTGGCTTGGAGGGAAATTTGAAGCTGGTGGTGTTTCCATGTATCTGCCACCCTTTTCTTTCTAAATGGAAGTGATCATGGGTTTGGAAGGTGCTGTCTGATGAACTTCTTTTATACATTCAGAGTATACCATAGACTTGAATACATAATTAGCCCAAAAATCATGAAAAAAGGTGTATTAACTCCATTGGCGTCAGATCATTGCAAATATGAAGGGAAATTAAGATTGAATAAGAAAATATTCACGGTGTTTATGTGGAATGAAGCCTGGGGTTGAGGAATCCTTTCTCTGTCTGCCCCTTCTTCCTCCTTCCCCCTAAAATCACCCTATTTTTCCAGAGCTGGTCTGTTCAACTGCTGAATGCCGTCTCTCACCATACCACCTACTGCTGAAGGATCTGTTCCACAACTCCCTGCTTAAAAGCTGCCATCCCAACAATTACCAGAGTGACTGCTTTCAAAGCGGTTCTGTGATGAGCAGATTCAGTTCCACCATAAAGGTGAGAGTGTTACACATTACTGGCAGTGTTCTGTTCTTGCATCACCAATCTGGAAAAATACTCAAGATTAAAGTGCTATCTAGCATTTGTTCAAGAAGACTTCCTCAGTCTTCCAAGAAATCCAGGCTCTACGGCGGATCACGCACATTGGGTTATAGATCACTCAGAACTCCAGAAGCTGTATGATTGATGATACTTGTTACTACCTCCTAGCAGCTCCTCCTTGCACCATTTTACAGGGTGGGAATACGATGCATGTGCTGGACTCACTACACATTGGTCACTCTCAACACCAGCCAACTTCATTCCTGTCATCAACACTTCAACATTGCTGAGAGAACTGCTGCCTCCACCTCATTCACAAACACCTGATGAAGGAGCAGCACTCCGAAAGCTAGTGCTTCCAAATCAATCTGGTGGATTATAACCTGGTGTTGTGCAATTTTTAACCCTAGCTATCAGTTTAACTATATCAGTATGGCCTCCCATGACCAGCGCTTGCTGCCTCTGTGGGGTTCAGGCTGCCATATATCCTGTACCTTATTCTGACTCTCGATATTCCAGTTTCAGTGCAATACCTTTGTGCCAATTGGAACCTCCTTGCTGCAGCGTAATGATGATAGTTGCTAGTGCAGTCTGAGCTGCAGCATTGAAGCTTCCTAGAAGTATTTTGAAGATGTGCCATGAGGGTTGTTAGAAGCTGGCATATGTCAGATGTCAATGTCTGTGAACATTGTGGGGTGCATATGTCCAGTGCCAATAGACCATTACCCGAGAGTGTGATGCCCTAGTGTCCAACTTGGAGAACAAGGAGCAAGCTGAATGGCAAGGTTCTCATTCTCATTTCCTTGCTGGGCTTTCCCAACACAAGCTTGTTTGGTGACTTTGTTAAGATAGGCTGAATATTAATAAAGTGAATTGATGCATTAATAAGCTGTTTAACAAGCAATAATCACCACCAATTGGCAACCTATTACAATTTACAGAGAATCTCATGATGCCACTTATGAAAAGTATAAAAGATGAAGAAGGTCATCAGTGTCCAAATGAGTAGTAGGGAAGATGCTAGGATCCATTATAAAATATTTAATGGCTAAGCATTTGGAAAATGGTGAAGCATCAGACAGACTCTGCATGAATTTACAAAAGGAAAATGATACTTGACAAATCTACTGGAATGTTTTGGGAATGTAACTCGTAGAATTAATAAAGGGGATACAGTGGATATTGTTAACTTGGACTTTCAGAAGGTATTAGATTAAGGTCCAACATAAGAGATTGGCTTGTAAATTTAAACACATGGGTTAGATTTAATGTACTTACGTGAACAGAGAATGGATTGGCAGAGGAAACAAAGAGAAGGAATAAATGAGTTTTTTTCTGATTGGCGAACACTGCCCTGGTGAGGTACTGCAGGGATCATTGCTAGGACACCAGCTATTCACAATATTGGTGAGGTCCCAGAAGACTGGAGGCTAGCAAGTGTGTACCCTTATTCAAGAAAGGCTGCAAAGAAAAACCTGGGAACTATAGACCGGTAAGCCTAACATCGTGTTAGGTAAGTTACTTGAGAAGATTCTGAGATAAGATATACATGCATTTCGAAAGACAGGGTTTGATTAGGAATAGTCAGCATGGCTTTGTGCGTGGGAGATAATGCCTCACACATTTGTTAGAGTTCTTTGACAAAGTGACTAGGAAGGTTGACAAGGGCAGGGCAGTAGATGTAGTCTATATGGATTTCATTAAGACCTTTGATAACGTTCCACATGGTAGGCTGCTCTGGAAGATTAGATTGTAGAATCCAGAGGGACCTGGCAAATTTGATATATAATTGGCTTGATGGTAGGAAGCAGAGGGTAATAGTTGAAAGATGCTTATCAGAATGGAGGCCTGTGACTAGTGGAGTGCTTCAGGGTCGGTGTTGGGCAAATTGCTGTTTGTTATCTATATCAATGATTTGGATGACAATGTACAAGGCATGATTAGTAAGTTTGCAGATGACACTAAAATAGGAGGTTTTGTGGACAGTGAGGAAAGTTATTGGAAACTGCAGCAGGACCTTGATCAGCTGGGGACGTGGACTGGAAAATGGCAAATGGAGTTTAATATAGATAAGTGTGAGATCTTGCAATTTGGAAAGTCAAATCAAGATAGGAGTTTCATGGTGAATGGGAGGGCCTTAAGGAGTGTAGTGGAACAGAGGAACCTTGGAATTTAGGTGCACGGTTCTCTGAAAGTGGAGTCACAGGTAGACAGGGAAGTAAAGAAGGTTTTTGGCACACTGCCCTTCATCAGTCAGGACATTGAGTATAGAAGTTGGGAAGTTATGTTGCAGTTGTACAGCCTCACTTGAAGTATCGTCAGTTTTGATCACCTTGCTATAGGAAGGAGGTTACTAAACTGGAAAGAGTGCAGGAGAAATTTACAAGGATGTTGCCAGGACACACTCCTCTGACTTATAAGGCGAGTTTGGACAACCTAGGACCTTTTTTCTTTAGAGTGTAGGAGATGGAGGGGAGAATCTTATAGACGTATACAAGATCATGAGAGGCATGGAGAGGGTGAATGCACTCAGTCTTTTTCCCAGGGTTGGGAAATCGAGGACTAGAGGGCATCAGTTTAAGGTTAGAGGGAAAAGAATAAAAGGGAACCTGAGGGGCAACGTTTTTACAGAGGGTGGTACGCACATGGAATAAGCTACCAGTGGAAGTGAGTGAAGCGGGTACATTAACAACATTTAAAAGGCATTTGGACAAATGCATGGAAAGGAAAGATTTAGAAGGATATTGACCAAGTGCAGAGAAATTAGGTTAGCGTGGGTGGATGTTTTGGTCAGCATGGACCAGTTTGGGCCGAAAGACCTGTCTCTGTGCTGGAGGACTCTATGACTGTTTATATTATATGATCCTCAAGCCAATTATATATCCAATTTGCCAGGTCCCCCTGGATTCTACAATCTAATCTTCCAGAGCAGCCGACCATGTGGAATTATCAAAGGCCTTACTGAAATCCAAACAAACTACATCTACTGCCGTGCCCTCGTCAACCTTCCTAGTCACTTTGTCAAAGATCTCAAGCAAATTTGTGAGGCATAATCTCCCATGCACAAAGCTATGCCAACTATTCTTAATCAAACTCTATATAATTAGCTCGATGGGGTAACTAAATGTAATCTCTCCAAGTTTGCAGATGACACAAAGTTGGGTGAAAGGGTGAGCTCTGAGGAGATTGCTTCAGTGTGATTTGGACAGGCTAAGTGAGTGGATAAATGAATGGTGCAGCAAATTGTGGATAAATGGGAGCCCACACCTGGAATATTGGATGTAGTTTGGACTCTTTATCTAAGGAGGCCTGGAAGGAATGCAGCCAAGGTATATCAATTGACTATGGGATGGTGGGACTGATCTATGGAGATAGAATGGGTCAGAAAGGACTATAATCACAGGAGTTTAGAAGAATGAGGGAGGATTTCCATAGCATCATATAAAAGTCTAACAGGACTAGACAGGATAGAAGCAGAAAGGATATTCGCGATGACCCGCGAGTCCGGAACCAGGGCTCACAGTCTAAAGATAAAGTGTAGGCTGTTTTGGACAGAGATGAATGGCTGATCAGTGGCAAATGGATTTCCATCCAGATAACTGTGATGTGGTGTTCTTAAGGAGGACAAACAAGACAGGGAAATACATGATGAAAGGTAGGACTCTGGGAAGCACAGGGTCAGAGGGAACCTGATGTGTATTTTAAACAGTTCCTTAACGTATCAGGACAGGTGGATAAAGTGATAACGAAAGTGATATGAGATATCTGCCTTTATTCGCTTTTAAACATAAGAATTTAAGAGCAGAGAAGCTATGCTGGAACTGCATGTTAGTTAGGCCACAGCTAGAGTAGTGTGTGCAGAATCCACATTGAAGGAGGGGATTTACCAAGATGTTGCCTCGACTGCAAAGTTTCAGTATGCAGAGAACGGACAGATTAGGGTTGTTTTCCTTGGAGCATAGGAGATTGAGGGGGACATGATTGAGATGTATAAAATAATGAGGAACATAGATAGGACAGACAGGAAGAAACTCTCCCCCTTGATCAATGACCAGAGTCTTGGATTTAAGGGAAGGGGCAGGACATTTGGAATAAAATCTGTGAGGAAGTATCTGGTTGGAATGTGGAACACAATGCCTGTAGGAGTGGTAACGGTAGAAACCCTCATAATGTTTAAGAAATACCAACTGTCAGTGGGATACAGGTCCCACACACAGACTAACTGTCACTGGGGTACAGTCCCACATACACTGACTCTCACTGGGTACAGTCCCACACACACACTGACTCTCACTGGGGTACAGTTCCACATACACTGACTTTCACTGGGGTACAGTCCCACACACACTGACTCTCACTGGGGTACAGTTCCACATACACTGACTCTCACTGGGGTACAGTTCCACATACACTGACTCTCACTGGGGTACAGTCCCACATACACTGACTCTCACTGGGGTACAGTTCCACATACACTGACTCTCACTGGGTACAGTCCCACACACACACTGACTCTCACTGGGGTACAGTCTCACACACACTGACTCTCACTGGGGTACAGTTCCACACACACTGACTCTCAGTGGGGTACAGTCCCACACACACTGACTCTCACTGAGGTACTATCCAACACACACGCTGACTCTCACTGCGGTATAGTCCCACACACACTGACTCTCACTGAGGTACAGTCCAACACACACACTGACTTTCACTGGGGTATAGTCCCACACACACTGACTCTCACTGGGGTATAGTCCCACACACACTGACTCTCACTGGGTACAGTCCCAAAAACACTGACTCTCACTGGGTTACAGTCCCACACACACAGATTCTCACTGGGTTACAGTCTCACACACACTGACTCTCACTGGGTCCAGTCCTACACACACACTGACTCTCACTAGGTTACAGTCTCACACACACTGACTCTCACTGGGGTACAGTCCCACACACACACTGACTCTCACTGGGGTACAGTTCCACATACACTGACTCTCACTGGGGTACAGTCCCACACACACACTGACTCTCACTGTGGTACAGTCCCACACACACACTGACTCTCACTGGGGTACAGATCCCAAACACATTCTGTCCACTTTTTTTGAGGGTGCAGTCCTACACACACACACACACACTGACTCTCACTGGGCTACAGTCCCACACACACACACTGACTCTCACTGGAGTACACCTATTGATTCCTATCAACCCGTCTCCTCCACATCCACTGTTCAACATTTTCACTTTTTAACTTTATCCTGTTCAAGCTTGTGTTTCATTTACTCTCTCGCTATGCTTGCTGCCCGTCTCTCTCCCTGACTCTTTCTCACCATCTCTCTCTCTGTCTCTCTACCCACCTGCCTCCCCAAACTTTAGGTGTTTAATCACCATTGTGGTTTGTTCCATTGGGATCAAACTGATGCTGGTCTGAGGTGAGCTGTTTGTGACAACAGGAACCTCTGAGCCAGTGCTCTGAGCTGGCTTGTTACTGGTTGCTAAGATTCCTTTTGCTGCAAGTATCCCCCAGCTCCCCTAAGAATCTTGCTGGAACCAGTGAGAAGAGATTCAGCTGCTGTGAGGGAGTATGATTTGGAGATGGCGGTGTTGGACTGGACTGTACAAAGTTGAAAATCACACAACACCAGGTTATAGTCCAACAGGTTTAATTGGAGGGACTAGCTTTCGGAGCGCCGCTCCTTCATTAGGTGGTTGTCTGAGGAAGTAGGAACCATAACAAGAGGCTGAGGTCAGAACAGCAGCATGCAATGTGAGGTTAGACAGATCCAGCAGCTGACAGTGGACAGCAAGAATTCAGCTGTCCCGGAAAATACCCAGATCAGCACAAGTGACAGACAGATGGGAGCTGGTGGTGAAACTAGAAGGTGAGTGAGGACCCTCAGCATTATCACTGCTTGATTAATGCAGCTGCTGTGGGGCACTCTGTATTTACAAAGCATCAGGGTCCCTGAGGTTCCACACCAACAAGTGGCAGTTTTCGCTTATCCAAAAGATCACCCTCTACCAAGGCTGAACGTTAAGTACTGAGGGAGTGCTGCACTGCCAGAGGGTCAGTGCTGAGGGAGTTCTGCACTGTCAGAGGGGCAGTGCTGAGGGAGTGCTGCGTTGCCAGAGGGTCAATACTGAGGGAGTGCTGCACTGTCGGAGGATCGGTGCTGAGGGAGTGCCGCACTGTCAGAGGGTAAGTACTGAGGGAGTGCTGCGCTGCTGGAGGGGTTGTGCTGAGGGAGTGGCGCACTGCCAGAGGGTCAGTACTGAAGGAGTGCTGCACTATAGGAGGGTCAGTGCTGAGGGAGTGCCGCACTGTCGGAGGATTATTGCTGAGGGAGTATCGCACTGTCGGAGGGCCAGTGCTAAGGGAGGGCCACTCTGTCGGAGGGTCGGTGCTGAGGGAGTGTTGCACTATGGGAGGGTCTGTGCTGAGGGAGTGCCGCACTGTCGGATGGTCAGTACTGAGGGAGTGCCGCACTGTCAGAGGGTCAGTGCTGAGGGAGTACTGCAATATCGGAGGGCCAGTGCTAAGGGAGGGCCACTCTGTCGGAGGGTCGGTGCTGAGGGAGTGCTGCACTGTGGGAGGGTCTGTGCTGAGAGAGTGCCGCACTGTTGGAGGGTCAGTGCTGAGGGAGTGCCGCAATGTCGGAGGGCCAGTGCTGATGGAGTGCAGCATTACCGCTGGGTCAGTGCTGAGGGAGCACCACACTGTCAGAGGGGCAGTGCTGAGGGAGCGCTGCATTGTCGGACAGTCAGTGCTGAGGGAGCGCCACACTTCACAGGGTCAGTAATGAGGGAGTGCCGCACTGTTGGAGGGTCAGTGCTGAGGGAGTGCCGCAATGTCGGAGGGCCAGTGCTGAGGGAGTGCAGCATTACCGCTGGGTCAGTGCTGAGGGAGCACCACACTGTCGGAGGGGCAGTGCTGAGGGAGCGCTGCACTGTCGGACAGTCAGTGCTGAGGGAGCGCCACATTGTTAGAGGGTTAGTGCTGAGGGAGTGCTGCACTGTGGGAGGGTCAGTGCTGAGGGAGCGCTGCACTATTGGATACTCAGTGCTGAGGGAGTGCCACACTATCAGAGGGTCAGTGTTGAGGGAGTGCCACACTGTCAGAGGGTCAGTGATGAGGGAGCGCCGCACTGTCGGAGGGTCAGTGCCAAGGGAGTGCCGCACTATCAGAGGGTCAGTGCTGA
Organism: Chiloscyllium plagiosum; assembly: GCF_004010195.1. Lineage (NCBI taxonomy): Eukaryota > Metazoa > Chordata > Chondrichthyes > Orectolobiformes > Hemiscylliidae > Chiloscyllium > Chiloscyllium plagiosum. Next base: position 118,257,134 of record NC_057715.1, on the reverse strand, counting down.
GGGACTGCTGCATTGTCAGAGAATCAGTGCAGAGGGATTGCCACACTGTCAGAAGGTCAGTCAATTAGGAATGCAAATGGTATGTTGGCCTTCATTGCAAGAGGATTTAAATTTAAAAGTAGGAATGTCTTACTACAGTTATAAAGACCTTGTGTATTGTATATAGTTTTGGTCTCTCTGCTTAAGATAGAATATACTTGCCGTCAACGGCGTTTAGCAGAGGTTCACTTGGCTAATACTGGGGATTGCGGGACTGTCTTATGAGGAGAAATTGGTTTGATTGAGCTGTCTTCATGAGAGTTTAGAAGGATGAGAGAGGATCTGATTGAAACCGGTCAGACGAGATGCAGGGAGGGTGTGGTGTGTAGAACCAGGGACGCAGTCTCAGGATATGAGGTAGACCATTTAGGACTGGGATAACGAAAATATTCTTCCCCTAAAGGATAATGAACCTGTGGAATTCTGTATTACAGAAGGCTGTAGTGGTCAAGTCACTGAATATATTTGAGAAGGAGATTGATGAATTTCTCGAGTTTATAGTTATCAACGGATATAGAGAAAGTGAGAATGTGGCATTGAGATAGAGGATCAGCCATGATCATATTGAATGGGCTGAAAGGGTTGAATGGCCAATTCTTGCTCCATGTTTCTGTGTTACTTGTCCAATGGCATTGTCATTCTGCTCCTGTCCTCCTTGTTGATATATTTCACTGATAAATGTGATGGGGTCACAGGATTGATCATTTGCTGTTGTCCCTGAAGGGTGAGGCCACATTGGATCCTGGATCCCATGGGAGATTGGTATGTCCGATGGCTCGCAGTGTCTACCATCCCCATCATCTACAACTGGATCATTCTTGTTGGCAGGTGAGAGACAATGTTCCTACACACCATTTCTATTCAGATAATTATCCAGTGCATTGCAGACCCTCACTACTCACTGTGTGAAAAAGGTTTTCCTCACTTCCATTCCTGTTACACATAACTTCAAATTTATGCCCCTCTTAATCTTGTTTTTGTAACAAGCAAGAACAGCTTCTCCCTGTCTGCTCACTTATGATTTTGAAACCCTTGATCAAATCTCCTCTCAGCCTTCTCTCCAAGGAGAATAGTCCCAAATTCTTCAAACTCTCCTCATCACTAAAGTTTCTCATTCTTGGACCCATTCTTATAAAAATCCCTCTGCATTCTCTCCAATGCATTCACATTGTTCCGATAATGTGGCACCAACAACTACACAATACTCCAACTGAGGTCTAACTCCATTATCTATCACCTCCTCGCTCTTGTACTCTATGTCCCTGTTATAAAGCCGAGGACACTGCCTGCTGTATTAGCCGTGCTCTCCACCTGTCCTGCCACCTTCGATGCACATATACACCCAGCTTCCTCTGCTCTTGCACTCCCTTTGGAATTGTAACCCCTATTTATTTTGTCTTTCAATGTTCTTTCAACCAAGTGCATCACCTCACACTCCCCTGTATTGACGCTCATCAACCACCTCTCCACCCACTCCACCAATTTATCAATGTCCTTTTGGAGTTCCACACTGTCTTCACATAAGGGTATACAAGCAGAGGCCAGACTTCAGATGCTTTATTTTTCAAGTCCAGTTCTTTTGGAGGATGTGAAAGCCCTGCAGAGGTGATTTATGACAATGACCCCAGTGATTCAGATATTCCATTATTGCGGAGAGTCTGGAAGCTTGGATTGTTCTCCTTAGAGCAAAACAATGGACGCTTGGAACTGGAGAAACTTACAAGGGGTTTTGATTGGAAATAGTTTTTCCAGTTATTTACACAATCAGAAGGATGTCAATAACCAGAGGAATACGGTTTTAAGGCCATTTGAGAAAGAATTAGAAAGGGAAGATGTGGATACCCATTGAGTTGTTGTGATCTGCAATGTGCTGCTGAAAGAGAAGGAAAAGGTTTTCAAAGATAGATGATGAGGATTTTTTTCCCTTTGTGGGAGAGCCTAGGATCAGAGGGCATAAACTCAGAATAAGGTGCCACACATTTAAAACACAGTTGAGACATAATTTCTTCTCTCAGAGTGGAGTGATTCTGTGGAATTATTTCATACAGAGGTCTGTTGAGGACCAGGTCTTAAGTATGTTCAAGGCTAAAATAGACAGTAAGGGTTCAAAGGTTATAGGAAAAGGCAGGAAAGTGGACTTGAAAATTATCAGATGATTTATCAACTCCATTGACCTGTTTATTCCAGAACATTTTTAACATAGTTTTACCCTTCTGGACCTCCTTAGAGAGTCAATCAAAAGTAAACTATTAGACCCCATCACAATCCTCTACTACTGCTCATAACTTTAGTTCCAGTTGTCCATTCTTTGCTTTCAAACATTTTAGCAACTACTTTCCAGTGTACACCAATCCCCTTCTGGCTTCACTGAAGAGTTATTGGATATACATTTAACAACAATCTAAGACAGCTGTTTCACACCTCACATTTAGAGTCAATTAAACCTTGACTCTCCTGACACCATTGTTACATTTTGGGGGTTTGTGATCACAGTTACCTAATATAGGCAATCAACCAACTATATGCAATTTTAGAAAGTTCATTGAGTTTGTTGTAAAGACCATGTCCTTTTTTTGTGCTTTTTAAAATTGTATACTTAAAGGAGAAAGAACTGTTTTAAAACCAATGTTGGACTGCTGCATGTTTGAAAGAGCTAGTAAACTGGCACTCATGGTAAGCATTGTCTAAACACTAGCTGAAACCAACCGTAATTGAAGATTAAGTTGCTGATAAACAAAACACCTCATTTCTAGTTTTCAGATAGAGCTAAGGTTAGCTACAAGAGAGTGATTGGTTTATGGACCAGTGACCAGTTATCGATGACAAAAGCTTTTGACCTACCCATAAACGTATGATTGGTTCTCAGGTCACTGAACACTTGGGGCTAGGATCAAGTTATAAATAAGAGATCACATCTCATCCAACTCAAGAGCTGTCTCTCTGTTCTCTGCAGTCAAAATCCACTTTAAACCTCCAGGAAAACAGTTTCTCTTACCTTCAGCAGTTGTATTAAGCTGCAACTTTTATATGTCAGAGATCTTTTAGAAGTGAACCAATCACCATGTGCCTCTTACAAAACAATGGAAGCATTCAGAAAAGGAAAACCGAGAAGAAATCTTCTGATCAGTAAGAACCAACTCAACAGACCTTGTGAACTACTTTCCTTGTTTTCCCTCCATCCATGTGTAATATTTCATTGTATATGTCTGGGTGTGTTTGTGTGTATATGTCTTTGCATTTGTGTGTGCATCTGTGCGTATGTGTCTAAGGGTATCTGTGTGTGTGTTTGTTTGTCTTTGTATGTATCTGTGGGTGCCTGGGTGTGTGTATACCTACGTGTCTCTATTTGTGCATTTGTATGTGTGCACGTATCTGCATGTGTACTGGGGAGTTTATAAGGGGCATTATGCTGAGGAACTGTTTACTTGTAGCAAGAGTCTGATAACTTGTAATAAATTTCATTTTTGGTAAGTATAAAAATGTGATCTATGCTTTCTATTAACATAGGTCTGAAACTCAGGTGAATTGGGGGATTTTATGTACTTATTTTAATGCCTTTAATTTTTGTGATGACTCTAGGAATGGCAAAGCTTGATTTCCAGTGCACTCCTCCAGTAAGGCGTGACATTGTTAAGAAGCAGAAGTTTACACACAATGCACTATTTAATTATTAAAGGAAATATGACACGTGATAGAGAATGCTTCACTGATCCCAAAGCCATTCTGTAGAATGGAGGAGGAGGGGCTGTGGTAATGAAGTGGTGAACTGTTTGTTCCTGATGTATTGCAGACTTTGATGGTAAAAGGCTGTAATCTTCCTGCAGTGTGATGTAGGGGAACTCCTGGTCTTCCCATAAGATGGTTTCCTGTTCCCCAGGATTCTCCCCTACCGTTCCATAATCTCCCCACACCCCTCCACTGTCTACCTCCCACCCCTATTGATATGCCTTATCTTGGGCACTGGCAAAATATTCTGCAACAATCACCTGTCTGAACACTTTGGCCCACAACTACAGGCAAAAACATATTGTTGGAGAAACTTAACAGGTCTGGCAGCATGTATAAAGAGAGAAACAGAGTTAACGTTCGGGTCCAGTGACCATTCATCAGAACTGGGACTATGAAGAGTTGCTCATGACACCAAAAAAGGATACTGTGGCATGTACGGCAGTACAGTGAAAAACTTTGTTTGTGAGCAATACAGGCAGATCATAATAAGCAGGGAATTGCAGGTCATAGGGTGAAAACATACTTGGACAGAGTGAGGCTTATAGGTGAAACTGCACAGGATGTACGTGAATTAACACGATCAACGTTATTTGAAGTTAGACAGTCCATTCGTCAGTCTAATAACGGTAGGGAAGACGTTGCCTCCTTCAAAGGTTAGTTGTCCTTCCTTGAAAAGTCCTGTTTTCCCAAACAATGCATTGATAATTGGCCACATTAGGCACCAAATAACTTGACCCTGATTTAATGGGGCATTGTGACTTCAGAGATTATTGTGATCTTTCCATTTGTTTTCAAATGATAGAAAGTCGGAAGGTTAATCCCTGCTGCAACAGCAGTTAAGCAAAAACACATGCTACACAGTAAACACACGAAAAACTCAGTTTTAAAGGGACACCAATTTCCAAGTGGAGACATCTTCACAGATCTGAAGATAATGAGTGGATATGACAGTTTGGTCCCCAGAGGCCATTCCTTTAAGGAGAATCACAGTAAAGTTGCAATGAAAAAATGAATCGCATTTGTTATTCTCATGAACTACCAACTAAAATAAATTGGATCAAGTTCCAACAAAATGTGAAAATTTGTGACTAGTGTATGAACAGCTGAGGTGCACAGTAAGCCATACACAAACATAGGGAACATTAGAATAATACCATCAGACTCACAAGACACTGATTAGAGCATATTGTCATGAATAAGAGGAGGCAATGGCTTAGTGGTATTATCACTGGACTATTAATCCAGCGAGGAGAAAGTGAGGATTGCAGATGCTGGAGATCAGAGCTGAAAATGTGTTGCTGGAAAAGCGCAGCAGGTCAGGCAGCATCCAAGGAACAGGAGAATCGACGTTTCGGGCATGAGCCCTTTCCTGAAGAAGGGCTCATGCCCGAAACGTCAATTCTCGTGCTCCTTGGATGCTGCCTGACCTGCTGCGCTTTTCCAGCAACACATTTTCAGCTATTAATTCAGTGACCAAGGTTAATGTTCTGGGGACTTGGGTTTAAATCCTGCCATGATAGAATTTGAATTCAATTTTTAAAAAATCTGGATTTAAGAGTCTAATATCAGGAAAAATCGATCAGATTTACTAATGTCCTTTAGAGAGGTAAATTGCCATCCTTACCTGGTCTGGTTGATATGTGACTCCAGACTCACAATCTGTCATTAACTCTTAAGGGCAGGTAGGGATGGGCAACAAATTCTGGCCTAACTAGCAGTTCCTCATCCTGTGAATGATTGGGACAAAGTTCTGGGTTTTCTGTTATTTGCTAGTGGAAATGAATGAGTCCACTGGTTTTAGTAAACTCAATTTATATTCATGAGATAAGAAGTCCATTAAGAGGAACCATTTAGGACAGGAAAATAGATTCTTGGTGTTAGATTGTGTATCTGTGTTCCAGAAAGATAAATGGGAGACTGCAAAGTAGAGCAAGAGCAAAGATGTAAGGACAGGCAGATGAGAATGCTAAAAGCAGAACATTTCAAACAGAGGGTGGAATGTAAGTGTTATTAACCTCGACAAGAGAACTTTTGAAAGTGAGATTCAGTGATCCGTAGTGATTAAAAATAAAAGCAAAATGCTATGGATGCTGGAAATCTGAAATGAAACAGAATGTGGGAGAAACTCAGCAGGTCTGGAAGCATCTGTGGAGAGATAAAAGAGTTAATGTTTCGAAGCTGGTATGATTCTCCTTCGGAACTAAAAGGGTTTGAAAATGTTTTTGATGTACTTTTGACAGAGACAGAGGAGGAGCATGGAGGCAAATGGAAGAGACCTGTTGGAAAAGACACAGATAATGCTAGTAAAAGAGAAAAAGAGATGTAAAAGTTGAGTGTAAATTGAGGTGTGACAGGGAGAAAAGGAATCCTCTCTATAAAGAGCAAGATAAGACACAAACAAGACTAGGCTGTGGAAGGGGAGGTGGAAGAGAATATAAGAAAGTTCCCTAAGGAATGGCACCTCATTTTCTGCTTGCATGCTTTACCACCTGACTTCTCAACACTAAATTCAGTAACTTCAGAAACTGACCACCTTATGTCTGTTCTCCATTTTTCTTACATTGTGGGAAGTGTGAAATTGTCCCTTTTGGCAGGAAAAAACAAAAAAGAAGCATATTATCAAAATGGTGAGAGGTTTCAAAGTTGTGAGATGCAGAGGGATTTGGCGTTGTATTGCATGAATCTCAGAAGGTGAATGTGCAGATATAGCAAGTAATCAAGAAAGCTCATAGAACGTTATCACTTCGTGTGAGAGGAATTTTATACAAGAGTGCACTACATCTTATGGTTTTTTGTTTAGGGTGAACGTTGAAAGGACGTTTCCTCTGTAGGAAAATCTAGAACTAAGGGGCTATAGTTTAAACATAAAGGATCGCTCTTTTAAAACAGATATGAGGAAAGATTATTTTCCCTCAGAGGGTTTGGAATTCCCTTCCCAAAAGGCAGTGGATGCAGAATCTTCAAACATTTTTAAAGTGGAGATAGATAGATTCTTGATTTTTATTTATTTATTTCAAAAATATACTTTATTCATAAAATACTTTGATGATCTGTACAACTGGACATGCCATACATATGTAAACATTCCATTTGTTTGCATACCAAAAACAGAGTAATCATTCCTATTTACAGGTCTGTATGATTACATTTTTAGCGGAGGCGTCAGCAGAGCCCAAATGACTGCGCGGGCCCCCTGTTCTTCTTTAGGCTGGCAGATGTTACACAGTGGTCTTTCCCCAGCGCGCCTTGGTGGCAGCTGCCCCAAGCTTCAGCACATCCCTCAACACGTAGTCCTGGACCTTGGAATGTGCCAGTCTGCAACACTCACTCGGGGTCAACTCCTTCAGCTGGAAGATCAACAGGTTTCGGACAACCCAGAGAGCGCCCTTCACCGAGTTGATGATCCTCCAGGCACAGTTGATGTTCGCCTCGGTGTGCGTCCCGGGGAACAGGCCATAGAGCACGGAGTCCCGTGTCACGGCGCTGCTCGGGACAAACCTTGACAAACACCACTGCATT
>NC_057715.1:118234914-118247657 GCF_004010195.1 Chiloscyllium plagiosum | reverse complement strand
GTGTCATACAGACTGGCATAGAAGGATTTACTGATCCTCATGACGTCAGCCTGAGATGACGTTATCGAGCCATCTTCTTCCTTCAGGCTGCTGAGCACGGAGCTCTCTTTGTGCACCTTCTGGAAGAAGAAACGTGTGCACGTCTTGTCCTGCTCCACCGAGCGGACCCTGGACCGGAAGATTATCTTGGAGGCCTCTGAAGCAAAGAGCGAGGCTCGCTGGCCCTTCACCTCCTTGAGGTCCTCCGTGACATCCACCTCCATCGTCTGCAGCAGGAGCAGGTTCTGCATACTTTCCTGGAGCTGGGACAGTTTTCCCCGCCTTTCTCTCGCCTCCTGAACACTTTTGAGGATGAAGAACCTCTTGATGTTCCCTTTTACTGTTTCCCACCAGTTCGCTGGGGACTCAAAGAGGGGCTTCACGGTTCTCCAACCTGCGTAGTCCCTCCTGAGCTCCTTAATTGCCAAGTGAAGATCTGAATCCCCAGGAGGGACCTCTTGGTTTCGCGATCAGTCAAAAGAATCACTAGCAGTACGGTCTGTTTAAAGCAAGGTTACCAATTTCATAAAATAAGGCAGCCAGGTGCAGATTTGTCCAGCAACTCAGAGGTTAAAAGTTTCTGTGTTCCGTGGAGAAATTGTGCAATTACAATTGAACAATAAGCAATTTTTATATGTTTTTTTAAGAGACAGTACAGCCTTAATTACAAGGAAAGATCAATCAAATGTAATAAGGTGACATGATTGACAGCAGGTTAATCGAATGATATTTCTTGGGAAATGGTATTGTCTTACGCACATCATCATCTCATACTCACAGTGCAAGGTTAGTTTGAGTGGTCAGTTAATGTCTTACGATTCATTTTACGAAAAGTCCATTATTTGCTTTATCTTCTAATTCAGTTAACCCGGCAAAGCAGAAATGCAGGTTCACAGTGTCAAATCATAACTTGAAGCCATGTTGTTGTGTTATTTTAAATTGAAAAGCCATTTTGTGGTTAATAAAAGGCTACATATACTTGTGGCTCCTCTCAACAGCCTAAATTCAAATTTTAAATCCTCATCTTCCCCCTTTGGTCATTCTATGACCACATCATAAAAGTGAAGGCAGGGATCAGATCAATCCAATTCGATGGCAGCCAAAGACTGCCATACTTCCTCCTCCTCCAGGGAGGGACCGGGGCAGGAAATGGTGCTTCCTCATCTTCATCTAAGTGGAGAAGAAGCATTTTCTGGGTGGACTTAATGGTGTCAATAGAAGCTAATATTTTAGCAATAATACACTTAACAACAGCAATACCAATAAAAAGACCAACTAAAATAATAGCAGCATACATAGCCATATAGATTAACCAGTTGTACCATGAGCCAAAACCCCAATCACCCCATCCTGCACCTTCATTCATTTGACTGTCAACGGTACAGATGTTATCTATATGCCTAGTAATGTTTTCAATGAGGTCAGTGACCCCCATGATGCATTTACCTTTGACTATGGCGCAAACTCCACCTTCCTTTGCAAGTATGTAATCGAGGGCATATTGGTTTTGTTGGGTAAATAGGTGCAATTCTGAAAGCATGTCCCTAATTTTAGATAAGACAGCAATTGTCTCATTACCCAAGAGGGTGAGACTACAAACAAGATAATTACGGTTTTGATGACTAATAACTCCTGAAGATCCTCCTACAGAAAAAACACTAAGAGCTGCATATCCCAAAGAGTGAGTTTTACTGTTTTGTAGAGCCTTTAGATTCTTTCATTCTGGGTAAAACTCAGTGGAGGCTAAACGTTTGACAAGGGAATTCCAATCTCGTTGCCAGATAATTGGACAGGGAACAGTAGTTGGAGAAAATGTTCCTACAGCTACAGCAGAGGGAGTACTTGGTTTGTTCAAGGCAAGGTAGTTAGATGCTTTATTATGACTAAAAAAAAACAAGTTTATTATAGATAATGGAGGGACCTTCCCAATAAAAAGCAGGCCTATCTTTGTGACTTCCTGGAGAATGTGGATATCCATGAATACACAATTTGATCTCGGATGTAGAGGGTAAAAATCGTCCAGTTGCATGAGGTGGGTCTCTCGATAAGAGACGTGGTTATTATCCCAAAATGGTTCCACCCATCCCATAATTGGGAAGACATTGGTGCTATTAGGGGTTTTATAATGAAGGTGAGTGTTATTACCCACCCCACAAAGGGTTTGAATACCAGTGGTAATCGAGATACATTCCTCCTTAAGGTCCTTCAGGGAAGCAGTAACGGCTGATATATTTAATCATAGCACAGGGGATAGTTTTGGGCACTTTTACATAAGCGCACCCCCATCCCGTACTATTGTAGCAATTTGGATAGGTCATCTGGATTTATTGGAGGAAGTCCATAAGCAAGTAGCGGGTGGGGATAGATAATGATTAAAATAAATATTACATCCCGTAAATACTTTAGAACCATTCCATTCCCCCATGTTCGGATTTGGGAGAATAAAAGGGGTCTGGGAATCTTTTGCTGAAATAAGGGCATAACAAACCACTTTATCCTCACCAAATACTCTATTATGGCTTTCGAGAAACAAATTATTAGTGAGGGATAATATTTCCCCTTTTTCTCTTTTACGGCATGGTCTATTTGGATGGGGACAAGGCTTACCAGGGTTACCCATAGTACAACTGAAATCAAACTGGCAAGGTAAAGACCATTGGGGCTTGTTCTGTAAAAGGATTGTTCAATCTTGTTGATGTAGTTGACCACTATGACAGTCATCTTGAGTAACGTTCCACACATCGAAGGAGTCAGTTTCTTGGCATACAAGAACATTATCCTGACATAAATGGTATACAGTCTCCAGTTGTTCAGGATCACACAGATAGACGGTCCCTTCTTGTGCAGAAATGCTGGCAATGGCAAGTCCATATAGCAGGGTGAAATTGATCCTGATCCTGGTAGTCATTTCTGAAGCAAGGGTTAGGATATCTAAAACAGAAGGAAAATGACTAATCGAAAAAGGCAGCTGTATCTAAATAATCTGGTTCAGATTCCTTTCTCAGTTCCCTGTCATTCCCATCACCTCCATCATCTCCCCCCCGTTTGAGGGTTCTTCCAATGACTTTACAATAATGGATGTGGACCCAGGCAGAACGCCCAGCGATATTAACAGCAGTTGGGGTGGTGAGGAGGACCTGAAAGGGTCCTTCCCATCAAGGTTGGAGGCTGCGGCATGTCCAATTCTTGATGAGGGCAAAGGAGCCTGTCTCAATAGTAGGAACACCATCAAGGGAGGGGAGTTTTTCATGAGCAGCACGTACTCCTAAATGAAGTCCTTACAAAATTTTAGTTAAGGAGGACATGTCTTCAGTCATGTGGTGAAAGTGAACAGGAGCAGTGGCGTGATTCCAAGGTGTGCAAAAAGCTCGGCCATAAACTATTTCAGCAGGAGCTAAACGAGTTCTACCAGCAGGAGTGCAGCGTAGGTGAAACAGAAGCAGAGGTAATACAGGAAAGGCCTGTCTCAGAAGTCAATTTTGCAAGTTTAGTTTTAAGAGTCTGGTTACAATGCTCCTCAAGACCTGCAGCCTGTGGGTGATAACACAATGGAGTTGACAGCGGATGCTGAATTGAGAGCATAAATCCTTATTTATGTCACCAGTAAAACGAGGACCGTTGTCAGAAGATAGACAAAGGCGAATACCAAATCTCTTTAAGTAGGATACTCACAACAGTTTTGGCAGGAGCATTAGGGTAGGCTTCAACCCATTTAGGAAAAAACATCAACAATAACTTTTGTAACTCAATGAAGTCAAGTTGAAGGGTTTGAAAGGGCCCATCAGGGAGGGGTGTCTGTCACACAGGGCAAGGAATACCCTTCCCCAGATTGTGTTCTGGGCAGGTGAGACATTCATTACTTACTTGTTGGACCATCTGCTGGAGGTATGGATGCCACCAAGTGGTTAAAAGCAGATCTAACGTTGAGTGAGCACCACAGTGTGTAGCATTATGAAGACAACTACCCAGAAAGCAAGAGCATCAGATGTACAAATTTGTCCAGCTGGCATGGTCCATAGTTTAGTAACAGGACTACAATAATGGCCGGCTTTGGACCACAACTGTCTTTCAGATTCAGAGGCATCCCTCTGTAAGGTAACAACATCTTGAATGGTTGGTATTAGTTTATCCAAGGTAGACCCACTCTTGTCAGAGCTTTCAGCCTGGCTCATCATTTTGGGCACAATCATAAGACGGTTTCAAGCGGCTTGTTTTGCAGCCATACAGCAGCACAGTTACCAATACCAACAGGAGATTGGCCAGTTCTATGGCCAGTACATTTGATAACAGAAACCTGTTTTGGGAGTAGGAGCACGGTCAAAAGGTCTGAGACAAGCTGGCGGTGAGAGATGGGAGTACCAGATGATATCAAAAGTCCTCTGTTACTCCAGAGTTGTCCAAAATCATGTACAACCCCAAAAGCATATCGGAAGTCAGTGTAAATGTTAACACGGAGCCCTGTCCCTAAATGCAAGCACAGATGAGGGCAAAAAGTTCAGCTTGTTGGCTGAAAAAGGGGTCTCAAAGGCAGCAGACTCCAGGGTAGAGCCATAATCGTCAACTATCGCATAGCCTGAAAGACGAGTTCCTGTATGGTTGCTCCTCATTCCTGAAGAACGTCGATTCTCCTGCTCCTTGGATGCTGCCTGACCTGCTGTGCTTTTCCAACAACACATTTTTCAGCTTCCTGTATGGTCAGTAGAGGAACTACCATCAGTGAACATATCAATATCAGGATTTAGGATTGGAGTATCATAGTGTTCTGGTCAAACTTGGGAGTCCTCATTAATGAGAGAAAACAATCATGTTTTGGAGTGGACAAGGGTGAAGGAGGATGAGCCAGGAAATTGGCAGTCCAATGGTAGTACAATGCTTAAAAGTCAATCGAGGATTATAAAGGTTTTGGCGAGCAGCAGTCAAATGTTGAGTTTGTAAATTTCCCAAGAGGGCAATTACAGAATGAGAACAGTAGATGACAATGTCTTGTTAGTGTAAGATTCTCTGCGGATGTTAGACTAAGATAAATGGCAGTTAAAATTTGGGTGCAGCGAGAATGTCCTAAAGCAACGGGGTCAAGTTTAGTAGAAAAATAGGCAACTGGGTGATGTTTATCTCCATGAAGTTGAGTAAGTACTGAAGAGGCACTTCATTCAGGGTGGTGCAGTACAATTGGAAGGGTCTGACATAAAGAGATCTTCCCAGAGCTGGAGCTTGTGACAAAGCTTGCTTTAGTTCATCAAAGGCTTCCTTTGCCTCTGAGGAGAGGTGAAAGGTACCTTCGTATGAGGAATATGGAGTCAACATCTTAATGAGGAGAGCTTTGTTGGGAATCCACTGTCTGCAGAAGTTGACTATGCCCAGCCATTGGTGCATTTGTTTCGCAGTGGTTGGGATTGGGAAGTTGGTAATTTGAGTGTTGCGGCTTTGTTCCAGAGAGCATGAGTCAGCAGATATGATGAAGCCTAGGAACTTGACTTGACGTAGTGCAATGGAAACTTTACATGGAGAGATTACATATCCTAAGTACTTCAAAAAATTAAGGAGAACAACATCAAAGCGGTTAGATACTTCATCAATACTAGCCACAAGGAAGTCATCTATGTATTGGATTAGTGTAGATCCACCTGTCAGGGTCAAAGACCGCAATTGTTTCTGTAAGGTCTGAGAGAAAAGGGTTGGAGAGTGAATAAAACCTCGAGGTAATCAAGTCCAGGTTAGCTGCTATCCATTAAAGGTGAAGGCAAGTAGATACTGACTGTTCTCATAAAGAGGCAAGGAGAAAAAGACATGTTGAAGGTCAGCAACGGTGAAAAACTTAGCATCTGATGGTATGGAGGATAAAATATGTGCTGGGTTTGGGACCAAGGCATGAAGTGGCTGGATAATGACGTTAATAGCTCTTAAATCTTGAATCAACGTATATTGGTCTGGGTTGCCAGGCCTTGGGACAGCCATAATTGGTGTATTACAAGGCGATTGGCATGGGACTAAGATGCTTTGATGGACAAAGTTATCAATTAAAGCAGTAAGGCTTAGTATTGCTTATTATTTTAGTGGGTACTGGCGACTGGATGGCAGAATAACATTTGGTTTTAAAGTAACTTGAATGGGTTCACAATTTGTAAGTCCAACATGGGAGGATGTCTCAGCCCATACATCAGGGTTGACTAAATCATGGATATACCGACTCTCTTGGTGCTGGAGTGTGGCATTGCAGGAGGTAGGAGTTGGATAATAGAGAATAGTCATGTCTTCTTGAAATGTCTGCAGCAGGTAACAATGTGGGTCAGCCTTGGTAATTGCACAGTGGACCATAGGGACCAGTTCCTTAGCATGGTGGAGCGGATTCACTTTCCGAGTGATGTAAAGGGCTGAGGAGTCCCCTTGCTCCACAGGTGAGAAGGTATTTCAACAAAATCTGCCTCGGGGTGGACTTTCCTGCTCTTCGGATGCTGCCTGAACTGCTTTTCCAGCACCACTCTAATTTAGAATTTGGTTTCCTGCATCTGCAGTCCTTGTTTTTACCTAACAAAATCTGCCTCGCCTTCTGGACCGGTGACACGAGCTAAAATCTGTACAGTCTATTTAGTTCCAATTAAACCTGGAAGAAGTTTTCAAGAAATTTATCTTAGCCTGTTCGATCATAAGCAAGAGTAATGTGACCTCCAGAGACTTGAGGGTCAAAATCAAGTGACCACCATTGTGGTTTAGTGGACACATACAACTGGTGTTCAGATGAGTCAGAATCAAGGGGGAACATGCAAGTTTAACTTGAAAGGCACACAGCAGAGCTCGTCCCATCAGGTTACATGATAAGTTGGTTGTAATCACAAAGTGATGAAACAGGGAATAGCCTTGGAAATAGATGGGGACAGGATCAGAAAGTGGATATCTGTGGCTTTCTCCTTGGAGACCAGATAAAGTCTTCCTCCTGGACTACAAATTCCGATTTTACACGGATTGGAAGTTTTTCTTCGCTTTGTTGTTTCTATAAAACCCTAGTCATAACTTGAAGCCATTTTGTTGTGTTATTTTAAATTGAAAAGCCATTTTATGATTAATAAAAGCCTACATATACTTGTTGCTCCCGACAACAGCCTAAATCCAAATTTTAAATCCTCACAAGGAGATGATAGATTATCAGGGATATGCACAAATGCAGCATTGAAGATCAAAATAGATCAGTCATGATCTTAAATGGTGGAGAAGGTTCCAAGAGCAAAGTGGTTTACTCCTGCTCCTTGTTCATATGTTAGGTCACAGAGTCATAGAGATCTGCAGCACAGTAAAAGACCTTTTGTCCCATCATGTCCACGTTAGTCAAAAACAAGCACCGAACTATTCTAGTTCCATTTTCTAGCACTTGGCACGTAGCCTTGTATAACTTGGCATCGCAATTGCATATCCAAATACATCACTAAATAGTGGAGGCTGATTGAGACAGTGAAAGGGAGATATGAGGTGTATTCACTTTACAAACTGAGCCCTCTCTGATTAGCCAAAACTGAAATACCAGAATAGTTAGATATTGTTTTCTTCTACTGAAAGGAAAAACAACAACTTGGGATGGCACGGTGACTCAGTAGTCAGCACTACTGCCTCACAGCACCAGGGACCCAGGTTCAATTCCAACCTTTAGTGACTGTCTGCGTGGAGGTTGCACATTCTCCCCGTGTCTGCGCTGATCTCCTCTGGGTGTTCTGGTTTCTTCCCACAGTCCAAAGATGTGCAGATTAGGTGAATTAGCCATGATAAATTGCCCATAGTGTGCGTGGATGTGTAGGTTACATGCATTAGTCAGCGGTAAATGTAGAGTAATAGGGGAATGGGTCTGAGTGGGATACTCTTCGGAGGGTCGGTGGACTTGCTGGGCCGCAGAGCCTGTTTCCACACTGTAAGGCTTCCATGATTTTATGGATCTAGTGAGATTACTTACAGTATTGAAGATAATCTCTAGAAATAAACCAGGAAGCACAACGTTAGCAAGACTTAATGTAGAAATAGGGGAATCCGCACCAATAAAACAACATTCTTAAAATTGACGGCAGGATGAAGAAAACTCAAGTAAAAACAAAGATTCAATATACGCTTGAAAATCACTAGATTAAACCTTATCAAAACAGCTAGAGTACTCACATGGTGATACTTCGTAAACTTTACAGGTTGACTGGAATCTGCATAAATTATAGAAAAGTAAATGTAGTGATGTAAACACATTCATATCCAATTTCACAATTAGGAGATTGTATTGATTAGCTTGGCAATGCCTCATTCTTTACTGAGATTTGATTTATTGAAGGAAAACTAGCAAATCTATTGACATCAAGAATGAAGGAGAGATTTGCCTTTGTTACACCAGTTTGGCTATATCAATGTTGAGGCGCGCCATTTGGGTTTAAAAACACTGCAGCTAGTTTCCAAACGCTTGTGAACCCAAGTCATCACAAGTTTATCAAATTGTGCAGGATCAAATGATGTATAAATAAGCAGCAATATTTGGGAAGGACATGTAACTTGATTGGAGGCCTTATAGTTAGTTGATCTGGTGATAAATCTTGTCATGTGTGAAAGTGCAGTTGTTAAGCTAGGTTCCACTATGGGCAAAAAGACAAATATTGCTGAGGACAAGGAAAATAAAATTCCTGATCCTAAAACTAGACAGGAAATCATGAAACTTTTGGAAATGTGTAGATTCTATGTAGAATTTGTGCCAAATTTCAGCATGATAGCTGTTCCCCAAAGATTGACTCCATCAGCAGGCAACAGTAACATGATCATAGGCACAAGGAACAGGAGTGCCATTTGCCCCACCATTCAATACCATTGTGGCTGATCAGACATTTCAATAGGTTTTACTCAGCCCATCCCCATAACCCTTTATCCCACCAATACTCAGAAATCTACAATCTCAATCTTAATCATTCTCAGGGATAGAGAATTGCAAAGGTTCACAACCCTCTGGGTAAAAACAATTCTTATCGCCATCCGAAATGACATCCCCCTATTTTTAAACTGTGCTCTCTCATCTCGACTCCGAACCAGGGGGAACATGCTACCTGCATATCGATAAGTATTTTGTAGGTTTCAGTGAAATCATCTCTCATTCTCTGAAACTCTGGAGAATACGGCCCCAGTTCACCCAACCCCTCTTCTTTGGACAATCCCATGATCCCAGGAACAAGTCTGGTGAACCTCTATCGCATTTCCTTTATGGCAATCATATCTTTCCTGAGAAAAGGAACCAGAATTGCACAAAGTACTCCAGGTACAGTCTAATCAAGCTCCTGGACAGTTGAAGGAGAAAGCGAGGACTGCAGATGCTGGATATCAGAGTCGAGACTGTGGTGCTGGAGAAACACAGCAGGTCAGGAGAATTGACGTTTCAGGTATAAGCCCTTCATCATCATTCTGCTCCTCGGATGCTGCCTGACCTGCTGTGCTTCTCCAGCACTAACTCTCCTGTACAATTGAAGCAAGACTTCACTACTCCTATACTCAAATCTTCTTGCAATAAGATTAACATTCCGATAAGTCTTTCTCATCGCTTGCTGCATTTAGTCATCGGTGACTCATTGACAAATACAACTGTGTACCACAGTTTCTAATCCCTTACTCTTGAAGACATATTCTTCACATCTGTTCCTCCTATCGAAGTGGAGAACCTTACAATTTTCCACGTTATATTCCATCTGCCATGTTCTTGCCCATTCAATAAATTTATCCAAATCCCCCTGAAGCTGCTTTAAATCTTCATCACACATGCATACCCACTTGACTTTGTATCATCCACAAATATTTTATTGGAAATATTATGCTTGGTCCCCAAATTGCAGACCTTGGTGTATATTGTGAACAGATGGGACCCAAATATTGATCCTTGCAGTATCTCACAAGTCAAAGTCTGCCAATGTGAGAATGACCCATTTATCCTTCTCTTTGTTTTCTGTCTCTGAGCCAATCATTATGCTTCGTCAGTTTATTATCCTGTATACGATATGCTTGAATCTTT
Source organism: Chiloscyllium plagiosum (assembly GCF_004010195.1). Lineage (NCBI taxonomy): Eukaryota > Metazoa > Chordata > Chondrichthyes > Orectolobiformes > Hemiscylliidae > Chiloscyllium > Chiloscyllium plagiosum. Next base: position 118,237,609 of record NC_057715.1, on the reverse strand, counting down.
CTAACCAGCCTCCTGTGGGGGACCTTATCAAACACCTTTTGAAAATCCAAATATATTACATTTATTGACTCCCTTTATCAATTTTGTTAGTAACTTTTTCAAAAACCTTCACCAACATTGTCAAGCACACCTTCCTATCTATAAATCCACACTGATTATGTCCAATCAGATCATTACTATCCAAGAGGCCGTTTATCACTCCCTCTATAATAGATTCTAGATTTTCCCTACTATTCTAGTACAACCTCTTACTAAATGTAGTTTCCTTCAATTCCCCATTCTTCTTAACCATGTGATCTCCAGTTCTGGGAAATTGATTGTACTTTTCTCAGTGTAAACAGACCCAAAGTAACCATTCCACCTCTCTGCCATTTTTTAGCTTCTGATAAACCCAAATTTGACATAGCCAAACATTTCCTTATTATGTGGATGTAGAAGCTTTTAAAGTCCATTTTTATGTTTATTGTTAGAATGCATTTATTGTTTATTCCCTCTTTCCTTATCAGATTCTTCATCTCCTTTGGTTTTGAAAAATATCCCAATCCTCAGATTCACCTCTATTTCTGGCAACTTTATTAGCATTTTCTTTCGATTTTATATAATCCTTATCTCCCTTTGTTAGCCATGGCTGACACCTTTATTAAGTTCTGGGGCCCTTTAACTCTTTAAAAACCATCCAATGCCTAGGTATGGTCAGGCCTTTTAATGTAGTTTCTGAAACCCCCCCTCAATTAATTTGTGCCTCATAACTTCATAAATTCCCTTCTTTGAACTAAACACTCTTGCCTCAGACTGAACTACCTCACCTTCAGAAATACACTAATGTTAAATTCTATCATATTGTAATCACTTATTCCAAATGTTTCTCTCACAACAAAGTTTTATAATGACTCCTTTTTCTAGTTGGTTCTTTTTAAAAAATTCACATGTGGGATATGGTTGTCGATGCCTGTCCCTAGTTGCGCTTGAGAAGGTGGGGGTGAGCTGCCTCTTGAACTGCTGCAGTCCACCTGTCGTGGGTTGACCCACAATGCCCTTAGGGAGGGAATTCCAGGATTTTGATCCAGTGACAGTGAAGGAACGGGCAAATATTTCCAAGTCAGGATGGGGAGTGCCCTTGTCCTTCTAGATTGAAATGGTTAAGGTTTGGAAGATACTGTCAAAGGATGTTTGGTGAATTTATGCAATGCATTTTGAAGATAATATACGCTGCTGCTACTGAGTGTTTGATGGTGGAAGAAGTGGATGTTTGTGAATGTGGTGTCAATCAAGTGGACTGTTTTGTCCTGGATGGTGTCAAGTGTCTTGAATGTTGTTGGACCTGCCCCCATCCAGGCAAGTGGGGAGTTGTCCATTGCACTCCTGACGTGTGCCTTGTAGATGGTGGACAGGCTCTGGGAGTCAGCAAGTGAGTGACACATTGCAGGATTCCCAACCTCTGACCTACTCTTGTAGCTGCTGTGTTTATGTGGTGAGTCCAGTTGAGTTTCTGTTCAATGATAACCCCCAGGATGTTGATAGTGAGGGATTCAATGATGGTAATACCACTGAATGTCAAGGGGTCTGGATTAGATTGTCTCTTAGTAGTTATGCTCACTTCCTGGCATTTGTGTGGTGTGAATATTACTTGCCACTTGTCAGTCCAAGACTGGATATTGTCCACATCTTGATGCTTTTGAACATTAACCTGCTTCAGTATCTGAGGAGTGATTAGTGGTACTCAACATGCGTTAGCGAACATCCCACTTCTGACCTTAGGATGGAGGGAAGGTCATTGATGAAGCCAATTGAAGATGGTTGGGCCTAGGACACTCCCCTGAGGACCACCTGCAGAGATGTCATGGAGCTGAGATGACTGACTTCCAGCAACCACAACCATCTCCCTAATGTGTCAGGTATGACTCCCCCCGACGGAGAGATTGCCCCAATTCCCATTGACTCGCACTTTGCTCAGGCTGTTTGATATTGACTGTTGAGTAGCCTGAGTACAGGTGTGTCTCTCTTTCAGGTCCAGCTGCCTCATCTCGACTTCCCTATATACACTCCCCGGCTCGAGATGTCATTAATATCTGGGGATGCTGATGACGAGATTTCTGAGAGAAATCAGTAGGTTCTGTTTTGGTCACATTTGCTATTTGCATATTGTAGGGTGTTCAACCGCAGTCTATTAGCCACATATATCACATATTAATTATGAATTAATGGTAGGTTGTATTATTGTTCTAAGATTGCAAAGTTTATTGTTATTTATTCAAAACGATATAATCCTGTGGCTTTATTCTTTTTAGTGGATTCCCTGAAGCTCATTGTTCTCTATTTTAAGAATAAAATATTACTGATCCCTCACCAGAATCCAAAACAAAATTGGTGGATTGATGTGGGATCATTAAATAATTTAGAGTCTCTTCCAGGATCATATCATGATTTGAGGACAGTGCTGTCAAATGTGACCAAGCTGGATCCCACTGATTTTCAGCAGTTCACTACAAATGCTATTGACACACTGGCTCATTAAATCTCGTTAAACTGCACTAGGAATCACGCAGGTGGAAATAGAGGGAAGCAACCAAGAAAAAGAGGATAGAGAGAAGATAATAAATAATAGATTGTGCCAGAGAGCAACAGAGAAAGTAGATAATAATGGAGAGATAGAATGTGATGGAGAATAACTGAAAGAGAAATTAAAGAAATCAAA
>NC_057715.1:118230244-118234414 GCF_004010195.1 Chiloscyllium plagiosum | reverse complement strand
CCCGAGGGTGAGATTGAACCGAGGCCCCTGGTGCTGTGAGGCAGCAGTGCTAACCACTGAGGCACCATGTTACTGTGATGGGCCATCTCGTAACAAGCACACAACAACTGTCCTTCAGAGGTCAACACTGAACCACTTAAAATGATAATAGGGGTAGATTTTAAGAATAGTTATTGTGGAGGACTAAGATTGTGTGTGTGTGTGTCTGTGTGTGGCTGTGTGTGAGTGAAAGAGAGAGAGAGCATGAGATAAGAAAATGGAGAAGAAAGAAAAAGGGACAGAGAAAGAGAGCAAGACCAAAACACAGAGACCAAGCGAGGGCGAGAGAGACTGCGACAGAAAGAGAGAGAGAAACATTAGAGTCATAGAACTGTACAGCACGGAAACAGACCCTTCGGTCCAACCCGTTCATGCTGACCAGATGTCCCAACCCAATCTAGTCCCACCTGCCAGCACCTGGTCCATATCCCCCCAAACCCTTCCTATTCATATACCCATCCAGATGCCTTTTAAAGTTGTAATTGTACCAGCCTCCACCACTTCCTCTGGCAGCTCATTCCATACACGCACCACCCTCTGTGTGAAAAAGTTGCCCCTTAGGTCCCTGTTAAATCTTTCCCCTCTCACCTTAAACCTGTGCCCTCTAGTTCTGGACTCCCCGACCCTAGGGAAAAGACCTTGCCTATTTATCCTATCCATGCCCCTCATGATTTTGTAAACCCCTATAAGGTCACCCCTCAGCCTCTGATGCTCCAGGGAAAACAGCCCCAGCCTGTTCAGCCTCTCCCTATAGCTCAACCCCCCTGGCAACATCCTTGTAAATCTTTTCTGAACCCTTTCAAGTTTCACAAGATTTTTCCTATAGCAGGTAGACCAGAATTGAACGCAGTATTCCAACAGTGGCCTAACCAATGTCCTGCACCTCCAACTTCAAGCCAGTTCTGTATCTAAAAGGTGCCTTCACACCCATCAAAGTTTCACCCGCACATCCACACATCATTTACTGTATCTGTTGCTCTGATGCAGTCTTCTCTTCATTGGAGAGACCGAACGCCTACTCGCAGAACGCTCCAGAGAACATCTCTGGGACACCCGCACCAGCCAACCCCATGACCCTGTGGCCAAACATTTCAACTCCCCCTCCCACTCTGCCGAGGACATGCAGGTCCTGGGCCTCCTCCACTGCCGCTCCCTCACCATCGGATGCCTGGAGGAAGGATGCCTCATCTTCCGCCTTGGAACACTTCAACCTGACCTATCACCTTTACCCCCACCTCCATCCACCTATTGCACTCTTAGCTACTTTCCCCTCTAGACCAACCCCCCCACACCATCCCATTTATCTTTCCATTCTGGAGGCTCCCAGCCTCATTCCTGATGAAGGGCTCCAGACTCTCGACTCCGATGCCCTGTACAGCTGCAACATGACCTCCCAACTCCTACACTCAATGCACTGACCAATAAAGTTAAAAATCACACAACACCAGGTTATAGTCCAACAGGTTTATTTGGAAGAACTAGCTTTCAGAGCACTGCTCCTTCATCACTTAGCTGACCAATAAAGGAAAGCATACCAAACGCCTTCTTCACTATCCTATCTACCTGTGACTCCACTTTCAAGCAGCTATGAACCTGCACTCCAAGGTCTCTTTGTTCAGCAACACTCCCTAAGACCTTACCATTAAGTGTATAAGTCCTGCTAAGGTTTGGGGCTTTCCCAAAATGCAGCACCTCACATTTACCTGAATTAAACTCCATCAGCCCATTGGCCCATCTGGTCCAGATCCTGTTGTAATCTGAGGTAACCCTCTTCGCTGTCCACTACACCTCCAATTTTGGTGACATCTGCAAACTTACTAACTGTACCTCTTATGGTCACATCCAAATCATTTATGTAAATGACAAAAAATAGAGGGCGCAGCACCGATCCTTGTGGCACTCCACTGGTCACAGGTCTCCAGTCTGAAAAACAACCCTCCACCACCACCCTCTGTCTTCTGAGTCAGTTCTGTATCCAAATGGCTAGCTGTCCCTGTATTCCATGTGACTTAACCTTGGTAACCAGTCTCCCATGGGGAACCTTGTCGAACACCTTACTGATCACATCTGTAGATGTGGTCTATCTAGACTTTATTTGGAAGAACTATAACCTAGTGTTGTGTGATTTTTAACTTTATTGGTCAGTGCATTGAGTGTAGGAGTTGGGAGGTCATGTTACCCAGTGGATGTGGTCTATCTAGACTTTCAAAAGGCCTTTGATAAGGTGCCACACGGGAGGCTGCTGAGCAAGGTGAGGGCCCATGGTGTTCGAGGTGAGCTGCTGGGATGGATTGAGGATTGGCTGTCTAACAGAAGGCAGAGAGTTGGGATAAAAGGTTCTTTTTCGGAATGGCAGCCGGTGACGAGCGGTGTCCCGCAGGGTTCGGTGCTGGGGCCACAGCTGTTCGCAATATATATTAATGATTTGGATGAGGGAACCGGAGGCATTCTAGCGAAGTTTGCCGATGATACGAAGTTAGGTGGACAGGCAGGTAATACTGAGGAAGTGGGGAGGCTGCAGAAGGATCTAGACAGGTTGGGAGAGTGGTCCAGGAAATGGCTGATGGAATTTAACATGAGCAAGTGCGAGGTCTTGCACTTTGGCAAAAAGAATAAAAGCATAGACTACTTTCTAAATGGTGAGAAAATTAATAAAGCCAAAGCACAAAGGAATCTGGGAGTGCTAGTCGAGGATTCTCTAAAGGTAAACATGCAGGTTGAGTCCGTGATTAAGAAAGCAAATGCAATGTTGTCTCTTATCTCAAGAGGGTTGGAATATAAAAACAGAGATGTACTACTAAGACTTTATAAAGCTCTGGTTAGGCCCCATTTGGAGTACTGTGTCCAGTTTTGGTCCCCACACCCCAGGGAGGACATACTGGCACTGGAACGTGTCCAGCGGAGATTCACACGGATGATCCCTGGAATGACAGGTCTAACATATGAGGAACGGCTGAGGATACTGAGATTGTATTCGTCCGGGATGCTAAATGTCTTCAAGGCCGAGATTGATAGATTCTTGTTGTCTAGAGGAATTAAGGGCTACGGGGAGAACGCTGGTAAGTGGAGCTGAAATGCGCATCAGCCATGATTGAATGGCGGAGTGGACTTGATGGGCCGAATGGCCTTACTTCCACTCCTATGTCTTATGGTCTTATGGTCTTATGGTCTGTCCTCATCAATCCCCTTTGTTACTTCTTCAAAAAACTCAATCGTGTTTGTGAGACATGATTTCCTACGCACAAAGCCATGTTGACTATCCCTAATTAGTCCTTGCTTTTCCAAATACATGTACATCCTGTCCCTCAGGATTCCCTACAACAACTCACTGGTCTATAGTTCCCTGGCTTGTCCTTACCACCCTTCTTAAACTGTGGCACCACGTTTGCCAACCTCCAGTTTTCCGGCACCTCATCTGTGACTATCAATGATACAATATCTCAGTAAGAGACCGAGAAAGTGCGTCAGAGAGAAAACGAGAGTGAGAGAGAGGAAGTCAGAGTGAGTGGGTGCTAGAGAGAGTGAGTAGATATGAGAGACAGTGAGAGAGAGAGACTAAGACAGTCAGCGAGACAGTGAGAGAGGGAGAAGAAGAGAGAGAGTGAGAGACAAGTGAGAGAGAGAGAGCGCAAGAGGGAACGAGGGAAGGTGAGAAAGGGAGTGAGAGAGTGAAAGTTAGGGAAAGAGGGAGCAAGAGGGAGCAAGAAAATGAGTGAGAGAGAGCAGAGAGAGAGAGTGAGACAACAGAAAGAGAGAGCAGGGAGAGGGGGGAGAGAGAGACCAGGAAGAGTTTCTGGAAGGGAGTTATTGAGCTTTGTGCAGGAAGCAGGGTCACTGATGGTGCAGGAATAAATGTTGGGAATAAACGTTGCGAATGAGATTGCGAAGGGCATGGGGAAAGGTGTTTCCAGAGATTGGGATGAACTGGTTCCATAATTTACAACAGTTCCTCTGAGACTCTGATATCCAATGAAAAAGTGAATCCCCCAGGGGCTAATGACAGAAGGTAACAGCTGAATCAGATCAAAAACAGAAATACCCTCCCTCCCCCCCACCGACGCTCAGTAACTGCAGTGTGTACCGTCCCCTCCCTCCCCCCACCGACGCTCAGTAACAGCAGTGTGTACCATC
>NC_057715.1:118222402-118226417 GCF_004010195.1 Chiloscyllium plagiosum | reverse complement strand
CACTGACACTCACCCCCCCAATCCCTGACCCTGACCCTCACACCCCCCCCTCACTCTGGGGCTTTTCCTGACTCCCCTCAATCTGTCAAACCCCTTCCTGATGTTGACCCCTTTGATTAAATCTCCCTCTGAATCTCCTGCAGGAGGGCAATCCCAGAGACCTCTGTCCCTCCACTTCATAAATACCCCTCATCCCCACTAGCACATCTAGGGAAGACTCTATATAAATGCAGGCTGTTGTCAATGGAAAATGCTCCTTATTTGCCAGGTTGTAAGGGAGGTCCCTACAATCAGTAACTGGGATTTGGTTCTTTCTCACTCTGTGACCCACCCCTCCCACACCCCAGGAGAAAGTCAGAGAGCTCCCAGCACTGACTGTGTTCCAGGGAGGGGCTGCTGGCTGGGACTGTGGGCAGGAGCATTCTCCAGAAGATTCCTGACCTCGTAGTCTCCTCATTAGGGGGATCCAGAGTGAGGACTCGAACAAACTGTCTCTGAGGAACCCACACTGACCTCATTATACCCATGGCATCGACAAAGAGACGCGTGAAATGAAGCAAAGATTCTTCATCACCCACCGAAAGCAAGTTGGAGTGTAAAAATATCATCAAGCTCTGTTTTCTATCAACTTCTTTTTCACTGACAGGAAGTTTGTGGGAGTCACTGTGTCAATGTCAGCTCAGTGTGCTTTGATCAGGTAAGGGCTAGGACACAGTGACAGGCTGTAATTCAATAAAACAAACACTCAGCCCAGACTGACTGTGAGACCACTCAAGACAGACTCAATAGACACTGAGCTAGAAACACAATGCCCGATCACAGGCACTCCGTCAGGATCACTGCATTCTGAGAGCAGGCAGGCTTTAGATTTCAACTACACCTGCAAGAATTCAGCTCATTACCCCACGTCCACCACTCTGCCCTCATCAATCCTCTTTGTTACTTCTTCAAAAAAACTCAATCAAGTTTGTGAGACATGATTTCCCACGCACAAAGCCATGTTGACTATCCCTAATCGGTCCTTGCTTTTCCAAATACATGTACATCCTGTCCCTCAGGATTCCCTCCAACAACTTGCCCACCACTGAGGTCAGGCTCACTGGTCTATAGATCCCTGGCTTGTCCTTACCACCCCTCTTAAACAGTGGCACCACGTTAGCCAATCTCCAGTCTTCCTGCACCCCACCTGTGATTATCGATGATACAAATATCTCAGCAAGAGGCCCAGCAATCACTTCTCTAGCTTCCCACAGAGCTCTAGGGTACACCTGATCAGGCCCTGGGGATTTATTTATCTTTATGTATTTTAAGACATCCAGCACTTCCTCCTCTGTAATATGGACATCATTCAAAGTGTCACCATCTATTTCCCTACATTGTATATCTTCCATATCTTTTTCCACAGTAAATACTGATGCAAAATACTTGTTTAATGTATCCGCCATTTTCTGCGGCTCCACACAAAGGCGGCCTTGCTGATCTTTGAGGGGCCCTATTCTCTCCCTAGTTACCCTTTTGTCCTTAATGTATTTATAAAATCCTTTTGGATTCTCAATAACCCTATTTGCCAAACCTATCTCATGTCCCCTGCCCTTTACACTCTCCTAAGGATTCACTCGATCTATCCTGTCTATGCCTGACATATGCTTCCTTCTTTTATTTAACCAAACCTTCAATTTCTTTAGTCATCCAGCATTCCCTATACCTACCAGCCTTCCCTTTCACCCTAACAGGAATATACTTTCTCTGGATTCTCGTTATCTCATTTCTGAAGGCTTCCCATTTTCCAGCCGTCTCTTTACCTGCGAACATCTGCCCCCAATCAGCTTTTGAAAGTTCTTGCCTAATACCGTCAAAATTGGCCTTTCTCCAATTTAGACCTTCAACTTTTAGATCTGGTCTATCCTTTTCCATCACTATTTTAAATCTAATAGAATTATGGTCGCTGGCCCCAAAGTGCTCCCCCACTGACACCTCAGTCACCTGCCTCATTTCCCAACAAATACTAGTTTGCAGTCTGAGATGAGTTAAAATGATTTTGCTCAGAGGATTATGAATGTTAGGACATGTCTTCCTCAGAGGGCTGTGGGAGCTCAGTTTAAGGCAGAGATTAATCGATTTCTGATTACCCATGAGGATGTAGGGTTATCGTGATGAGGTGGATTAGTGGCTTGCAGTGTTTGGTCAGCATTCATTGAATAGGGTCAGAAGTCAGGTGACACCAGGTTATCGTCCAACAGGTTTATCTGAAATCACAAGCTTTCAAAGCGCTGCTCCTTCCTCAGGTAAAGTGAAAAGAAGCATACAGACACAGAATTTATAATCAGAGAGATCAAAGTGGGGTGCAAATGGAGTGAGTGGAGCTGAGTAATAGGTCTCTGCAGGTGATCAAGAGTGTTAGATGGTGTGAGTAAAGTGTCAACACTGAATAACAAGCAAAGGATGACCTATAATCCGATTAAATGAGGCAGAGGGATAATTATAAAACATTAAAAATAAGGGGGAGCTGAAGACAAACCAAATGACTGGAATAACATAATAGGTATAAGAGTCACATGTCAAGGGTCTAACCAAAGTAACAAGTTATCCAAAACTGTGAAATAGCAGGGGCAAGGTCAAAGGGGTTGAATGGCCTCCTCCTGTTCCTAGGTTCCTGAGAGCTAGCAGATTCTCAATGGGCTGATTAACCCTTTCAGGTCTGGATTCTGTTCAATTATTTTATTTTGTATTTCTGTTCACGAGCTGCTACACTGGCTGTATCTTGGCAGTGACTGTTTACTGTTATTGTCCCCTTGCTATGAAACATCACTGTCCATTTTCAGCTTCTGGTTATAAAACTGGTGGATCAGGCTGCTCTGTCACTGAAGCAGGGGCCTGTGTGCTCAGTCCGATCCCAGGGGAAGTTGCTCATTCTAACCAGGACAGGAGATATTTTGAGAGTCACAACCCAGCATCGTGGAACGATTCACTGTAAATCCCTGAGCTCAGGAACAATGAGAGCCAGAATTACTGCTCATGGTCAGGCTACTCACATCTCCATTTGTCAGCTGCATTGGCAACTTCATTTTTTTGAGAAGATTTGTTTACCAAGGAACCTTTTAAACCGATTGAAATGAAAGTACATGCTTTCTCCCCTGATGGTGAGTAAACAGCTTCATTTCCCTGAGGGTCAGTCAACCTGGCTGTCAGTCTGTACTGAAAGGACACTCACACTCTGATTCAAACACAGGAACATGCCAACAGGAGTAGGCCATTCGGCCCCTCGACTCTGCTCTGCCATTCAATGAGATTCAAATAACTCCCAGAGGCCAGTATTCCATCACAAGTCTCCCTTTACTTACACATGGAGAATCTTTGACACTGCTCCAGCTCCCTCAGAGTCAGTTCTCAGAGAGAACAGAACCTCTGACCCTCCTGTTTGTATCTGTCAGCCAGGGCTCCCTGATTGGACCAGGTTAGCAGCCCCAATCAGGGAACTCAGATTCTCTGAGGTCCACCTGGCTGAGATTGTTATAATCAGTACAGGGGCGATGGCTGAGCTGTTGTCTAACTCCATATTCCTGTTGTTGACTCATTTCCCATAATACCTTGCTTAAAGAAACTTTATCGATTACAAACTTAAAAATTAACAACCCGTCCAGCACCAACTGCTATTTAAGAAGAGGCATTGCTTTAGTCTCAGTCAATTTTTGTTTTAAATCTTTCACTGAGTGTGAGCTGTGAGCGTGAGCAAGAGCAGTGTGAGCAGGGTGAGTGTGAGTGGGGTGAGTGTGAGCTGGGTGTGTGTGAGCGGGGTCAGTGTGAGCAGGGCAATGTGAACTGGGTGAGTGTGAGTTGGGCAGTGTGAGCTTGGTGAGTGTGAATGGGACAGTATGAGCTGGGTGAGTTGGGGCAATGTGAGCTGGGTGAGTGTGAGTTGGGGTACTGTGAGCTGGGTGAGTGTGAAGGGGCAGTGTGAGCTGGGTTAGTCTGAGTTGGGGAAGTGTGGGCTCGGGGAATGTGAGGGGCAATGTGA
>NC_057715.1:118216108-118222218 GCF_004010195.1 Chiloscyllium plagiosum | reverse complement strand
GAATGTGAGCGGGGTGAGTGTGAGCTTGGGGAGTGTGAGCGGGATGAGTGTGAGTGGGGTGAGTGTGAGCTGGGGGAGTGAGAGCGGGCGAGTGTGAGCGGGATGAGTGTAAGTGGGACAGTGTGAGCTGGGTGAGTGTGAGTGTGAGTGGGGTGAGTGTGAGTGGGGCAGTGTGAGCAGGGCTGTATGAGTGGGGCTGTGTGAGTGTGAGCGGGGTGAGTGTGAGCAGGGGGGTAGTGATTGTTGATCTGTGTCACTAACGTTCTTTCGGGAAGGACCCGGCCATCTTTCCCTGGTCTGATGTACACGTGACTCCAGACCCACAGTGATGTGGCTGACGCTCACCTGCCCCTGGCTCATTAATGGACAGGTAATAAACATTCTCATCCAGTGATATAAATAAACTGCTTACAATTTGTTTTCAATTTTCTTCCAGTGTTTCTGAGAGGGACACTCTCTGCTCTTGGTGCTTTGAGGGACACTCTCTGCTCTGTTTAATGTCCTGATTTAAAATCCTAGTCACAGTCATCAACTGCTGAGGGTCTTGTGGAATGTCGGCAAAATACCTGTTGATTAAAAATCCGACCATTTGGGGATTGCTGAGGAATTAATTCAGAAAAAACAAGGTCCTGACTTTGCACAGAGATAATTTCACTAATAGGACACAATTTCTTGAAAGCACTCTGTTTATTTGTAGAGAATCTGGTGATGAATCACTCAGTCATCATCACATTCCTGAACTCAATGCCAGTGTGACAGCATGTGGCAGGATAGAGAGTGATGGAGACAGACATATTATTCCTTAAAAATCTCCTTTCATTTCTAAGATGTAGGTCCAACTCACCCCAGACTGAGACAAACAAAACGAACGCTGAGGAAAGAGATTGGAAAAGTTTTACCTTGATGGAGATTTCCTCAGCTCCTCATTTTCATTCACTTCCTGTTTACACACATCCAGAAAGAAAACAATCATTTCCCTTCAGGAAGCAAGGTGCAAGGTCATCTCACCTTCTTTCTGACTAAGTCAAATCTTGTCCCTTTCCTCAGTGAGTGGCATGATCCCAAAAGGTGAGCTGCTGAGGATAGAGAAATGCATTGAATTGAATTTATTGTCCCGTGTACCGAGTCACAGTGAAAAGCTTTGTCTGTGAGCAATACAGGCAGATCACAGAGTTAAGCAGAGTAGATAAGTAGATAATACAGAAACAGCGGCAAGAGCAAAGACCCAGGTACAGGCGAACATTAAGAATTTGAGAGTCCATTCAGTATTCTAACAACAGGAGGGTAGAAACTGTTTCGAAACCAGCTGGTGCGTGTGTTCAGGCTTCTGTACCTTCTCCCCGATGGTAGAGGTTGTAGAAAAGCATTGCCAGGGTGGGATGGATCTTTGAGAATGCTGGTGGCCTTTCCTTGACATCGGGCCTGGTAGATGGATTCTATAGATGGGAGGTTGGCCTTTGTGATTGTCCGGGCCGAGTTCACCACTCTCTGTAACCATCTCCGATCTTGAATGGTACAGTTGCCATACCAGGTAGTGATACAGCCAGACAGAATGCTCTCTGGCACACCTATAAAAGTTGGCAAGGGTATTCGCTGGCATGCCAAATTTCCTCAGCTGCCTGAGGAAGAAGAGATGTTGTTGGGCCTTTGTAACCAGTGCGTCCACATGGAGAGTCCAAGAAAGCTTGTTGTGGATGACCACTCCCAGGAGCTTGACACTCTCCACTCGTTCCACCTCTGTGCTGTTAATGTGTAGGGGGGCATGAGTAACATCCCGCTGAAAGTCAATAACAAGTTCCTTGGTTTTTCCGGCATTGAGAGTTGGGTTGTTCTCAGTGCACCATTTTTCCAGGTCTTCCACCTCCCGTCTGTAGTCTGTTTCGTTGCCACCTGAGATTCGACTGACTATGGTGGTGCCATCAGCGAACCTGTAAATGGCATTAGTCTGGTATTTGGTGACACAGTCATGGGTATACAGTGTGTACAATAGGGGGCTGAGTACACACGCCTGGGGGGATGCAGTGTTGAGTGTCAGTGACAATGAAATATTGTCCCCAACCTTCACTGACTGATGCAGGACAGGAATGGCTGCTCCAACAGTTACTGGCTGTGGTAAAGGGGTGAGGGTCAATTGTTCCAGAGCCCTGAGTTGGCTCAATACAGAGTATGACCCTGGGGAGGTGAGAAAGTCAAACCGAGACAGCAATGAGTCCAGGCTACAGCGAGAGGTGGTCTGCTTTGTTGGCCAGCCCAATGCCCCCTAATTAGAGACCTCAGCCCAATGCAGGAACACAATCCTTTGTTCAATGGCTTTCCCTGAGCCATGGGACTGAACCCATTCTTCCCAAGGAGGCACTCCTGGCCTGGGCTCACTCTCTCGGGCACAAACATCGAACTGGCCACCACTCCTTGGTTTTGATTTATTCAGGGATGTGAGCACTATTGGCTCGCCAGGATTTATTACCCCTCCCTAGTTGCCCCCAAGGAGTTGGGGGTGAGCTGCCTTTGTGACCCACTGTGCTGTAGGTAGATCCACAATATCCTTAGGGAAGCAATCCCTGGTTTATGAAGATTTAAGGAAACTTTAAATCTATGCTCTCTTGCTTGTGTTTCTTTCGTGAGTGGGAAAAGCTCCAGTAGATTTGTCTGACTTGCCTTTGTAAATCCACACCGTGTTTGAGCCTGCCTTTGTTTTCCAAGTGTTCTGCTATTGAATCTTTCACAATGGACTCTAGCATTTTCCCCACTTTCAATGTCAGACTGACTGGTCTATAATTCCCTGATTTTCTCTCTGCCTCCCTTTTTGAATAGTGGGGTTATCTGTTAGTGTAACAGTCTTGGAGAATGATCACAAATGCACCAACTACTTCTAGAACCAGTTCCGTAAGTACTCTGGGATATAGTTTACCAGGCCCTAGGGATTTATCAGTTTACAATCCCATCAAGTTCCCCAGCACCATTTCTAGAATATTTGCCAGGCGTGACCTCCCCTTGTTGAAACCGTGCTGACTTTACCGTACACTTCCAAGTGTTCAGAAATCTCATCCTTCACAATGGATTCGGGGACCTTACCCACGACCAAGGTTAGGCTAATCGGTCTGGAATTATAAATCTCTTTCATTCTTGTGCCTGTTAGAAGCCTGAGCAGTTTTTCCCCCATCTACTATGTCCAGCCCATTTGTGATTTTAAAAATCGCTATCAAATATTGAGTAATAGAATAGGGAATGGGTCTGGATGGGTTATTCTTCAGAGGGTCAGTGTGGACTTGCTGCACTGAAGGGCCTGTTTCCACATGGTAGGGAATCTAAAAAATCTCCTCTCAGCCGCGTTCTCTCTGAGGAGCTCACTCCCAACTCCTTCAATCTCGCTCCATCACTGAAGTTTCTCATCCCTGGAACTGTTCTTGTAACTTGTCTCTGCACCCTCTCCAATGAATTCACATCTTCCCTGTAATGTGGGGCCTACACCTGGACACACTCCTCCAGCTGAGGTCGAACAGGGGGCTTGCACAAGTTCACTATCACCTCCTCGCTCGTGTACTCTATGTCCCTATTAATAAAGCCGAGGACACTGCCTGCTGTATTAACCACACACTCCCCCCTGTCCTGCCTCCTGCACATATATGTCCTGCTCCTGTACCCTCTTTCAGAGTTTCTAACTGTTTCAAGGGATGTTGGTGTCACTGGTTGGACCAGCAAGTATTGCCTGTCCCTGATTGCCTTGAACTGAGGGCTGGTTTGCCCATTTCAGGGAGCAGTTAAGAGTTGGTCACATTGCTGTGGGTCTTGAAGTCTCATGTAAAGACCAGGTAAATCTGAAATTCCTTCCCGAAAGGACATTAGTGACCCAGGTGGTTTTACCATAGTCACCAATAGTTTCACAGTCACTATCACTGAGTCTCGCTCCAATCCCTGATTTTATTCATGAACGTTTTTTGCTGGGGGAGGACGTCCCAGGTCATTAAGCTGTCTCTGGATTGTGAGTGCACTGACACTCCTTTCATTACAGCTGCAACTCTCCCGAATTGTATCGTTTATGTTACACAGACTCTCACATCCTTTCCACAAATTGAATCTTTTCCTGACAGCAGTTTCTCACTGACCTGGAGATTCTCACTGACCTCCCAGGGCACACGCGATCCTTGCTGTCAATGGAGTTTGAGATTAGGAGTTGGAAACATGTTCCTGTGCCCCAGAGCAGGGCTGGGAGGAGAGCCGGAGCTCTGTCTGATATCGAGGTGGTGCTGAAAGGCCTGGCTGTCAGATATACAAAGAGCATAAACTCAGAGGGTCATAAATAAAACAAGGCTGTTGGTGAGCCAAGGTTCTGTGGAAAGTTTTTGATCCATTTTCTCTGGCTGACTGCTGGATGGCACCTTCCCCACTGACTGAGGGACTGAACTATCTGTGATTGACATCCCCAGCTAGGAAAATACACTGAGTCTGTTTGTCGGGGGTTTGGACGAGGCTGAGCTGATTGGATGGTGGTGTGAGAGGCTGCTGCTGGTCCCAAAGGAGAAACCCAGGGCACAGGCTCACTGAGTGAGAGAAGCCTGGACCAGCTCAGATCAGCACACTACCCCCTCGTGTCATGTCCCAGCCTGGATCCAGAGACAGGGGGAGACTGGGGGAAGGTGGGACTGGGGGAGACTGGGGGAAGGTGGGACCGGGGGAGACTGGGGGAAGGTGGGACCGGGGGAGACTGGATGAAGGTGGGACTGGAATTAAAGTTGGCAATGACTATTACCAATAAGAGACATTCAGTGGTATTATCACTAAATCCCTCACTATCAACATCATGGGGCTTATCATTGACCAGAAACTCTACTGGACGCGCCATATAAACATAGTGGCTGGTCAGAGGCTGGGAACCCTGCAGCAAGTAACTCACCTCCTGACTCGTCAAAGCCTGTCCACCATCTACAAGGCACAAGTCAGGAATGTGATGGAATACTCCCCACTTGCCCCTGGATGGGGGCAGCTCCAACAACACTCACGAAGCTTGACACCATCCAGGACAAAACAGCCGCTTGATTGGCACCACATCCACATACACCCACCCCCTCCACCATCAATGCTCAGTAGCAGCAGTGTGTACCATCTACAAGATTCACTGCAGAAACTCACCAAAAATCCTCAGGCAGCTCCTTCCAAACCCATAAACACTTCCATCTAGAAGGACAAGGGGCAGCAGGTACATGGGAACACCACCCACTGCAGGTTCCCCTCCGAGCCCCTCCCCATCACGACTTGGAAATATATCGCCGTTCCCTCACTGTCACTGGGTCAGAATCCTGGGATTCCCTCCCTGAGGGCATTGTGGGTCAACCCACAGCTCAAGAAGGCAGCTCACCCCCACCTTCCCGAGGGGCAACTAGGGACAGACAATAAGTGCTGGGCCCAGACAGTGGCCCCCATGTCCCACAAATGAATTTAAAGGGAAAGTGGGTCTGGGGGACATGGGGAATGAGCAGGACTGGGGAAAGTGTGGAGCTGGTGGGTTTGGATTTTGGAGTGGGAGCTGTGTTTGTAATCAGTCAGTGCTGTTGACTGTGTTACTGAGTCAGCGCTCAGGACTTTGATGTGTTCCAGAATCTAACTACAGGCGACAGTACCCTGTAAATAAAAATAAATTATTGAGGAAGATGAGCTTTGGGACCGGAGCACGTGTCAGGGACAATCGACTCAGTCTTTGTGATGATTTTCTCTGTGTCCCATTTGATCAATAATTGTTTGAATTTTATAAATAACTCCAAACCATCTGCTGCATATTGACCTGAGTTTCAGATCAAATCCAGTTAACGGCAGCATCCTCAGGGTTTCCTTTGAAATTGTTGCTGTGATCTGATGGAATGATCCTGTAAATCACTGACACACCGTGTTGCAGCAGGAACTCTCTCTGGCCTGATCGAATAGACTGTACCAAGCAACAGAGCAGTTTAGCCAAAGAGATGCCAAGGTCCTGCATTAACCACATCTGTATTCTTGCAGTCAGTCCGTGTCCACACCCCCACACCCACCACCCTCACACCCTCACACCCCACACCCCCACACCCACCAGCCCACACCCCACACCCACCACCCCACACCCTCACACCCCACACCCCCAC
>NC_057715.1:118210729-118216018 GCF_004010195.1 Chiloscyllium plagiosum | reverse complement strand
CCACCACCTCACACCCCCACACCCCACACCCCCACACCCTCACACCCCACACCCCAATACACAGTCTCCCAGTATTGTCCTTGATCGGACCTACCCTCGTTCTCGTCATTCTCATGTTTCTCACATACGCATAAAAAGCCTTGGGGTTATCCTTGATCCTACCCGCCAAAGAGTTTTCATGCCCTCTCTTAGCTCGGAACATCTTTTCGCACGTTCTCCCCGCGTCTGCATAGGTTTCCTCCGGGTGCTCCGGTTTCCTCCCACAGTCCAAAGGTGTGCAGGTCAGGTGAATTGGCCATGCTAAATTGCCCATCGTGTTAGGTGAGGGGGTAAGTGTAGGAGAATGGGTCTAGGTGGATCGTGCTTCGGCGGGTCGGTGTGGACTGGTTGGGCCGAAGGGCCTGTTTCCACACTGTAGGGAATCTAATCTAATCTAATCTAGACATTCCACACATTCCTTTCCTTCCAATCCACTACCAACCTGATTTTCCCAGTCTGCCTGTGTATTGACATCCCCCATGATCACTGTAACTTTACCTTTCCTCCACATCTTTCCTATATCCTGGTGTATCTTGTGCCCCAGCTCCCAACTGCTATTTGGAGGCCTGTACATAACATCAACTGTGGTTCTAACCACTCAAATTCTATACCATCTGACCCTGCTTCATTTCTTGCTATTGATTGAATTTTATTTCTGACTAATAAAGCAACCCCACCCCCTCTGCGCACCTGCTTATCTTTTCCTGATCCCCGTGTAGCCATGTCTCCGTGAAACCCACTGCATCATACCTGCTCATTTCAATCTACGCCACAAGCTCATTTACCTTATTCCTTACACTGTGTGCATTCAGATGTAGCACCTTCAGCCCTGTATTAATCTTCCCCTTCTCATTATCATTTGTTTGTCCAGTATTTTTGAAGTTTGAATGCTAATCCTTTCCATACGCTCTGCCCTATTGTATCTGTGCTGGAGATTTTAATAACTTCTCCTGAGAACTCTATTCTTATCTCCTCCTTTAATTTGGGTTTCCTAATTTCCCCTAGAAAAGAACCCCCCTTTCCCATTTAGTATAAATCTCTGTCTACAGTCCTAGTTAAGCGATTTGCTAGGACTCTAGTCCAGCATGGTTCAGATGAAGACCATCCCATCAGAACAGGTCCCTTCTTCCCAGGAACTGGTGCCAATGTCCCATGAATTAAAAATCACACAACACCAGGTTATAGTGCAAAAGGTTTGTTTGGAAGCAATAGCTTTCAAAGCACTTCTCCTTCATCAGGTGGTTCATGTTGTGTAACTTTTAACTTTGTCCACCCCAGTCCTACGCTGGCAACTCCAAGCCATGAATTCAAACCATTTTTCCCGCACCAATCTTTCAGCCACACATTTACTTGCTTAATCTTACTGACCCTGCGCCGATCAGCTTGTGGCTCAGCCTATTCAGTCTCAGCCTATAGCTCAAACTCTCCAACCCTGGCAACATCCTTGCAAATAGTGTCTGAACTCTTTCAAGTTTCACAACATCCTTCCGATAGGATGGAGACCAGAATTGCATGCAATATTTCAAAAGTGGCCTAACCAATGTCCTGTATAGCCACATGACCTCCCCTCCTACACTCAATGCTCTGACCAATTAAGGAAAGCACACCAAATGCCTTCTTAAGTATCCTATTGACCTGTGACTCCACTTTCAAGGAGCTACGAACCTGCACTCCAAGGTCTCTTTGTTCAGCAACACTTCCTATGACCTTACCAGTAAGTGTATAAGTTCTGCTAAGATTTGCTTTCCCAAAATACAGCACCTCGCATTTATTTGAATTAACTCCATCTGCCACTTCTCAGCCCATTGGCCCATCTGGTCAAGATCCCGTTGTAATCTGAGGTAAGGTTCTTCACTGTTCACTACACCTCCAATTTTGGTGTCATCTGCAAACTTACTAACTGTACTTGCGATGTTCACATCCAAAATATTTATATAAATGATGAAAAGTAGTGGACCCAGCACTGATCCTTGTGGCACTCCACTGGTCACAGACATCCAGTCTGAAAAGTAACCCTCCACCACCACCCTTTGTCTTCTACCTTCGAGCCAGTTCTGTGTCCAAATGGCTAGTTCTACTTGTATTCCATGACATCTAACCTTGCTAACCATGAGGAACCTTTCTGACATATACATCACATGTACCGTTGTACTGTCATCAATCTTCTTTGTTACTTCTTAAAACAAAAACGAGGGAAATGGGTCTGGGTGGGTTACTCTTCGGAGGATCGGTGTGCACTTGTTGGGCCGAAGGGCCTGTTTACACACTGTAGGGAATCTAAAAAAAAACTCAATCAATTTCACAAGACCTGATTTCCCAAGCACAAAGCCATGCTGACTATCCCCAATCAGGCTTTGCCTTTCCAAATACATGTCCATCCTGTCCCTCAGGATTCCCTCCATAATCTGTTAAAGTATGAGTGACAGAGAAGTACCCAAATTCCACGATTTCAAGAAGAAATATGAATTATATTTTTTAACTCTAAAAGTGGCCACTACTAAACAATATTTACAAGTGTCAGCCTCCTTGCTCTTAAACGTTTTTATCTACCTCCCATTTTATAACAATATACTGATCCAATAAGAGCCCCTATTAAAATTAGAGCAACGTACTTTTCAAAACCAGACTGCGCCTGTCGTCTCCAGTGTTGGTCTTCTATTTGTAGATCTCCCTGGATCATCTTCAGTCTTCTGCTGCAAAGATGTTTCATACAAAAAAGGTACCTTTAATCATGACTGTTGTGAATAGTAATCATTCAATGGTAGTTGGTGCTCTCTCTCTCTGGCTAACTGTCCAAAATGTCTGATTTTTTTTATAACCGAACTGTCAGATCATCTAATTGGTTAGATGTTGTCAAAACAGTGACATTCAAATTCTATTGGGTTTTAGTATCTTGGGGCATAATTTAATGTGATTGGTTAAATTCGAACTGCTGTGAAAACAACTGAGGTATCTAGTTACAACCAAATGTTACACCTTTCAATTTTCCAGGACATTCTGCGAATGCTAGTCACTCACGTGATAGGTGCTTGCAAGCTTTCAGCTTTCACTCTCTCTTAAAGGTACAGTACACACCTTCAACTTCATAACACATATCCTTCTCCACAGGAAACACTGATGCAAAATATTCATTTAGTATTTCCCCATCTCCTGTGGTTCCACACAGAGGCTGCCTTGCTGATCTTTGAGGGGCCCTATTTTCTCCCTAGTTACCCCTTTTGACCTTAATGTATTTATAAAAACCCTTTGGATTCCCCTTAACCCTATTTGCCAAAGCTGTCCCATGTGCCCTTTCTGCCTTCCTGATTTTCTTCTTAAGTATAATCCAACTGCATTTATATTCTAAGGATTCACTGTCTCTCTCTCTCTCTTTCTCTCCTGTCTATACCTGACATATGCTTCCTTCTTTTCCTTAATCAAAACCTCAATTTCTCTCGTCATCCAGCATTCCCTCCACCTACCAGTCTTTCCTTTCATCCTAATAGGAATATACTGTCCCATTTACCTGCAAACATCTGCCCCCAGTCAGCTTTTGAAAGTTCGTGCCCAATACCATCAAACTTAGCCTTCCTCCAATTTGGAACATTAACTTTTAGATCTGGACTATCCTTTTCCATCATTATTTTAAATCTAATAGAATTATAGTCGCTGGCCCCAAAGTGCCTCCCACTGACACCTCAGTCACCTGCCCTGCCTTATTTCCCAATAGTAGGTTAAGGATTGCAACTTCTCTAGCTGGTACATCCACATACTGAGTCAGAAAATTTTCTTGTATGCTCTTAACAAATTCCTCTTCATTTAAACCCTTAACACTGTGGCAGTCCCAGTCTACGTTTGGTAAGTTAAAATCCCCGACCATAACCACCCTATTATTCTTCCAGACAAATGAAATCTCCTTACAAATTTGTTTCTCATTTTCCCGCTAACGATTAGGGAGTATGTAACATAATCTCAATGAAGTGATTTCTCAGTTCTACCCAAATAATTTCCCTGGTTATATTCCTGGGAATATCCGCCTTAAGGTACTGCTTTTTTCATTCCTATTCTGACTGTTTGACTCACTCGCTTCCCAACGGTACCAGTCTCAGATTGCTCTCTTTCCTCAGTATCTCACTGGGTCCCACTCACCACCAGTACTAGTTTAAATCCTCCTGAGCAGCTCTAGCAAATTTCCTTGCCAGTATATTAGTTCCCTTCCAATTCAGGTGCAATCCATCCTTCTTGTACAGGTCACTTCTAACCCAGAAGAGATTCTAATGATGCAAAAATGTGAAACCTTCTCCCAGGCCATGGGGTGCACAGCAAGACCCCACAGGCAGCCTGGTGTGGGACCCCGAGGGTGTTTCTCTGTGACAGACCACCTCGCCCCCATCCCCAGCAACAGCCTCTCGACAAACACAATGCCCATCCCCCATATCATTTTCACATGGCAAGATCCCAATAATGCCAGCACTTTCACAATTCAGTTTTTGATTGTGGGTCTCTCTGTCTCTCTCCCTCTCTGTCTCCATCTCCACCCCCCCAACCCCTCTTCTCTGTCTCTCTCTGTCCAATATTTTTTTTGTTTGAAAAATAAACAAAACAACACTGGAGAGGAATAAAGAGAAGAGACAGAGAGAAAAACAGAGAGAGAGACCCTCTCTACCCACCACCCTCCCTCAAGAGACTGAGTGAATTTAATTGAAGTGGCCAGCCTGTGTCTTATTTCTGTGATTATCACATTTTATCCCCCTGTCCTGTACACATCCCACATTACTCTGACATTAGAACGGGTCTTTAGAGAGCGTTTCTCATTTAAGGTTTTAATTCCCTCCTCGGAGGGTCCCCAGTCTGTCAGAAACTCACTGGGGATTGATGTGTTTGTGTCAAATCCCAAGGCCCCAGTTACATTAACCCCAGGCTTCAAACCTGTTTTAAAAATGACAGAGCCGCAATCTGACAGGAGCCAGTTAATCAGAAGCCCCGTAAAAAACCAGGCCCCTTCCCAGAGAGAGGAGATTAAACCTCGGGGTCATACACAGATAAAACTCACCTGGGCCTCACGGGGTGCAGCCTGTCAAACAGGCCTCAGGACCATGTCCCCCTCTGGAGAAAGCTCTTGTTCAAAGGTTTCCTGGTCCCAAACTCTCTCTCTTCGAATCTTCAAGTGGCCGGAAAGATGTCTTTGGAAGGAAAGAGGCAAGATTAGTTGAAAAGCAGAGCAGGAAAGTCTTTTACATGGCGATAGCACAGCAAGATCCCAGGTTTTTG
>NC_057715.1:118206992-118208794 GCF_004010195.1 Chiloscyllium plagiosum | reverse complement strand
GCCCCCACGCCTCCACACCCCCACACCCCACACCCCCACACTCCCACACCCCACCACACCACACCCCCACACCACCACACCCCACCACACCACACCACACCCCCACACCCCACACCCCACAGCCCCACCACCCCCACCTCACGTCATTACAGAAGAACATTGGAAACAGGAACAGAAGGCCATTCCACCCGTTGAACCTGCTGATCCATCCTCCATTTCAGATTCCGGTCTCTACCCAAGAAGCCAATACAGAGACTCACTGGAATGACCGGGGGTTTGGGGAGGGGGAGGTTGGGGTTCCGTTGGAAGGAAATTCGAGGGAGCACTGTGCCCTGTAACAATGCTGGATGTTGAGTATGTTTAAGGCCATGTGGATGGGTCAAGGTGAGGTAGTGGATCATGGGTCATTGGCAGGGGGTAACTGGGAATGTGGAAGTGAAACACAATCAGATTGAGGCTCCTCGGGGATATCTCCAGGGGTCTTCAGGGGCAGGCTCTCCCGAGAGGGAGGGTAGGGTTCTTGAAGGATCATTGGAGGGGAAGGGGGTGGTCTCCTGGAGATGGGGAACCTGGGTCAAAAGTCCTCACCAAGACTCATCACTGTCCTCTGAGGACCCTTACCCTGGGACCCACACCCACACACCTCTTGGACCCTTACCCTGGGGCCCACACCCACCCACACCCTGGAGCCTTACCCTGGGGGCACACACCTGCCCACCCCCCAGAGCCTTACCCTGGGGGCACACACCCATCCACCCCCTGGACCCTTACCCTGGGAGCACACACCCATGCCCAACCACATCCCCCTCGGGTGTTGTCTGAGTGACCCCCCCCCCCCCCCATCCCAGTCCCACAAGGATCTGGTGAGCACCTCCCCAAGGACACTGCCTCTGATTGGACAGCAGCTCTGTACAGACGGAGAGCTGACGGTGCTTCCCTTTGGCATGGGCTCTGAAAGGGTTAATATTGAGGAGTGTCTTTAGCACTGCCCACTGTCATGGCGTCCGACTGATATTGGGGTGGGGTGGGGTTGGGTGGGGAGGGGAGGGTGGGGGGAGGTGTGTAGAGCAGCCTGGGGGTCCTGAGGGAGTGGGACAGAATATCGAGCCCCTCCTCAATATTTCTGTTCCAGAATCAGTCAGATCCATGCCACAGAGAACTGCCATTCAGCCCTTCAGGCCTGCTCCCCCATTCAGTATGATCATAGCCCCTCCACCCCCTCCTTATCTCTGTAACCCCCTCCAGCCCCTACACCCCCTCCCTAACTCTGTAACCCCCTCCAGCCCCTACCCCCCCTACTGTCCCCTTGAACCTTCATTATATTTCCCATTACGCTCTTGTATTAAGCGTTTGGACCAATCCCAGTTTCCAGGACATTCATGCCGATGTGTAAACAGTGATGTTTATCCTGAGGGTCCTGCTGAAATCCCACTGGGGTCCGTCACAGAAATTATGGATGCTGCCAATCAGAAACAAAGACAGAAATTGCTGGAGAAACTCAGTAGGTCTGGCCGCTTCTACGGCGAGAGAAAGGAGACTTAAAGTTTCGAGTCCAGTGACTCTCGGTCGGATCCCTCCAGTACGGACATAGGTAATTCAGTGCATTGACACTCAGCGGGGCAGCCCTACGTTTATCCCCAAAGACCACCGGGGCTCTGGAAGTATGACGTCTGAACATATCTTTAAATTTCAAAGTCACAAATATAATCCTTTCCACTTCGGTGGAGTTGTGGATCGTGCTGAAGAATTTTGCAGGTTACAGAGAGACATAGATAAGCTGCAGACCTGGGCTGAGAGGTGGC
>NC_057715.1:118201941-118206475 GCF_004010195.1 Chiloscyllium plagiosum | reverse complement strand
ACATACACACACCTACACACGCACACACACTCATTCACTCACACACACACACTCACTCACACATATATATACACACCTACACAGACACAGACACACACTCATTCACTCACACACACACACACACTCTCACACACACACACACTCACCCATTCACTCATACATACACACACACACACTCACTTACATACACATACCTACACACATACACACTCATTCTCACACACACACTCACTTGCTCACATACACACATACACACACACATTTACACTGAGTGGAGAAATAACAATTCAGGGTGACACGGTTCTGTCACTCCTGCCCCACATCACAGACTCTGATCAGTTGATCCCAACCCTTTGGATTCTGTGATGACACCTTGGCAGCGACGGTGAGTGTTTAATTCATTGGTTGATTGGACCTGGGGCCATTCTTTCTGATGTGGGATTTGAAATGACTTCTTTTATTGTGTCTGAATGTATTCGACCTTTTCTCTGACAGGGAATTAAAGAAAGCAACTTTACAAAGGAAATGGGAGAGCGAGAGTGTGTGAAAGAGAGAGAGGAAAACAAAGGACAGAAATTTCTGGAGACATTCAGCAGGTCTGACAGCATCTGTGGAGACAGAAACAGAGTTGATGTTTTGAGTCAATATGTCTCTTTTTCAGAACAAGGGGGTCATACCAGATTTGAAATATTCCCTCTGTTTCTTTCCCCACAGAAACTGCCAGACCTGCTGAGTTTCCCCAGAGTTCTCTGTCTCTGTTTCAGATTTCCAGCATCAGCATCTCCTACTCCTGTTTGTCTGTCCCTGAGCTAAGCAGGAGTTTGGCCAATCAGAGAGTTGTTACTATGCTGAGTCCCCCCAGGCTCCACAAGAAATGATGAGTCAAGATTAGAGTGGTGCTGGGAAAGCACAGCAGGCCAGGCAGCATCCGAGAAGTAGGAAAATCGACGTTTCGGGCAAGAGCCCTTCATCAGGAATAGTCCTCACTTTCGCCGAGTCCACAAGAAATGATGCCAGTTTACCTGTATTCAACATTCTCAGAAATTGACACCATCTTGTAGGCATGATGAAGAGTCATCTAGACTCGAAACGTTATCTTGCTCTCTCTCTCCGTGGATGCTGACTGACCTGCTGTGATCTCCAACATTTGGTTGTTTTCTGTACAGATTCCAGCCTCTGCAGTGACTTGCTGCTGCATTAGATTCATTCTTTGCTGCAAACAACTGCTCCCAAATTCTCCTCTTTGGAAAAACAATGATCCCAACACACAACGATATGGACCTTACATCGGAATACAGCTGCTCAGTACTAACCATCACTGTCACTGACGGAATATAAAAGGGGGACCCAGGAGAAGGAGATGACTGATACTGAGGTCAGGGATGAGTCTGGGAATACTCGAGAGAATATCAATACATTCAAGGAGGAAGTTTTGGGAATCCTACACTGATTAAACTGGATCTATCCCAGGTTACTGCGAGAGGCACAGGGAAGAAATAGCTGGGTCATTAGCAAATATCTTCACATCCTCTTTGACCACAGGAAAGGTTCTAGAGGTCTGGAGATTAGCCAGTATTTTTCGTTGTTTAAGAAAGGAACCAGAGAGAATCCACAAAATTACAGGCCGGTGACCCTGACTTCTGTGACCAGGCCAGGTTTGTATCTAGCCAGCCCAACTTGAATTCCATGTGATTTTAGTTTTTGTATCTAATTATCTTTGTTACCTCTTTGAAAAATTAAATCAGATAGTGAGACATGACCTTCCCTGTACAAAACCATGCTGCCTGTCAGTAACTTGTCCATGTCCTTTCACATGTGCATATACCTTGCCCCTCAGTATCGTCTCCAAGTGCTTCCCCACCAACCAGACTGAATTCATAAGCGCAGAACTGTGGATGTAGTTTATATGGATATTTGATAAAGTCCCACAAAACAGATTGGTACAAAAACTAAAATCACATGGGATTCAAGGTGGGCTCGCTAGATACAAACCTGGCTTGGTCACAGAAGAGGCCAAGCGGTAGAAGGGTGTTTTTCAGAATGGAGACTGGTAATATGGCGTTTCACAGGGATAGGTCTTAGGTTCTCTGTTGTTTGTAGGGTATATAAATGATCTGGAGCAAAATATGGGTGGTCTGATTAGTAAGTTTGCAAATGATACAAAGATTGGTAGAGTTGTTGATAATGCTGATGATTGTGAAAGGATACAACAGGATATAGATAGATTGGAGACTTGGCCACAGAAATGGCAAATGAGTTTAATCCGTTTAATCCCAAGATGCTGCATTACGGAGGATCAAATTTAGGTGTGAATTATACTGTAAAAGGTACAACCCTTAAGGACGTTAACACATAGACAGATCTGGGCATGCAGGTCCACTGTTCCCTCAAACTGGGAACACAGGTGCCCAAGGTGATTAAGTGCACAAATGGCATGCTTGCCTTCATCAGCTGGGGCATGGAGTACAAGAGTTGGTGAACCATGTTGCAGCTATATAAAACCCTTGTTAGGCAACATTTGGAGTACGGTGCGCAGTTTTGGTCACCACACTACCAGAAACACGTGGAAGCTTTGGAGAGAGTGCAGAGAAGGCTCTCGAGGATGTTGCCTGATCGAGGTTATTGGCTATGAGGAAAGGTTAAAAAGACTAGGATTGTTTTTACTGGAAAGACAGCAGCTGAGAGGAGACCTGATAGAGGTTTACAGAATCACGAGGCATCAACAGGATGGATCGTCAGAGGCTTTCTCTCAGGGTTGAAGTTTCAATTACAAGGGGGACACAAGTTCAAGGTGAGAGGGGGAATGTTCAAGGGAGATGTGCGAGGGAAGTTTTTCATGCAGAGAGTGGTAGGAGTCTGGAACACATTGCCAGAAGAGGTGATGGAAGCAGGCACATTGGTGACATTTAAGGGGCATCTGGATGGTTATATGAATAGGGAGGGAATAGAGGGATATGGACCAAACAAGGGCAGAAGGTTTGTTTTTTAGTTGAGATAGGGTCTGATGATCAAGGACAGGCTTGGAGGGCTGAAGGGCCTGCTCCTAATCAGTACTTCTGTTCTTTGGGAGGAGATGAAAGCTGTGATCCTCAGGAATGGTCTTCAATCCTGCACAACGCGGGACAATGGTCCCGCCAGATGGATTGTCTGATGTTTGGATTCAGTGCTGTATCATTTCAGGGTCTGTCTCCCTCTCTCTGATCAGCACTTGGGAAAGAGCTCTCTCCCAACCCATCAAACACGCTGTCACATTTTATAATGCTTTTCTCAAATGCAATACCATTTAAAACAACATAGAAGGTGGGAAGATCAAAGAATAAATAGCAGCTCAGTGAGATCACAGCTATTACTCTGTCTGTGTATCACAGGCCTGCGAAAATTATGATGGTTTTAGCTAAAAGCAGTTCAGGAGGTTTATCGTTGCTGAGTAGGATGTGGGCAGTCTTCTTGATGAGCTTTTTAATGAGCAGTAGGCAGGGACAGTGAGAGTGGAAGCTGAACATGGCTTCACCCAGAGTCAGATTCACTGGAGAAAACCAGGCAAACTGCTTCCCCGCGTATTATCCACAAAACACCAGCCACAGGCTGCTCTGTTTCCCACAGGATCCTGAGTGTGGAAAAGATTTTTTTCTCTTGTGGGAGAGTCGAGAACGAGGGGTCACTCTTTCAACAGAAGCGGGCATCCACTTAAAACAGAAAAGGAGAGAAATTCTCTCTCTCTGAAAGGTTGGTGAGTGTCTGGAGACCCTGATCTGAAACGATGATGAAAGCAGAGACTTGGAGTATGGTTAAGCTGGAGGTGGATAGGATCTTATTAAAGGATTGAGGGTGAAAGGTTTTTTGGGAGTACGTGGGAATGTGGAGTAATCAGATCAATGACAATCTTAGAGGATAGCACAGCAGGTTCAAGGGGCTGAATGGCCTCCTTTAATCCAGATATTTGTATAATCAGGCCAGCCCTTGGCCTTCCTTTCATTAAACAATAGGAGCCCCAGCCTGTCCTCTCTCTCCTGATGGTTATAGACTCTTGGCTGCAGTCAATGGAACAGAGTAAGGCCAGTTCTGGGCAGTGGGATTGAGTCGTTGGCTGTACGTTGCCATATCCAATCTGAGGAGGCCTCATGCTTTCTGATCCAGTAAAATGGAATTCCCTCTGTCCATCTATTGTTTCCTCATTCCCAAGAAAGACCTTGATGCAAATAAACATTCTGTCAAAGATCTTCCTGCTCCATCATGGTGAATCACTCCCGCTTTGAATGAACCTCAGGATAATTCCTAATGAATCAATCCATCAATCTGCAATTTGAGAGGGAGAGGGTACAGTCGGAAGTGACAATATTTCTGTTGAATAAAGGGAACTATGGAGCTATGAGGGAGGAGCTGGCCAAAGTTCAATGGTGCAATACCTTAGCAGGGATGACAGTGGAGGAACAATGGCGGATATTTCTGTGTATAATGCAGAAGATGCAGGATCCGTTCATTCCAATATTGAAGAAAGATCCCATGAGGAGGCAGGGGTGACCGTGGCTGACTA
>NC_057715.1:118197955-118199267 GCF_004010195.1 Chiloscyllium plagiosum | reverse complement strand
CCCACACACCCCACACCTCCATACACACCCCCACCCCCTACACACACATCCATTACCCAATCCCCACACCCCACCCACAACCCCACCCACACTCTCTATACACCCAGCCCCACCCTCAGTGTCCCAGAATCCTCAGGGGCCGGGCTGAGATCACCATGGATGCTCCTGTCCAATCTACTGACAGTTTAGTTTCCAGCCTGGCCTGCTCTGATTGGTCAATGTTGCTGCTGTCCAGTCTGTCACTTCATTGGAATTGTTTGTGTAGATTGTAAATAATTCATATAGATTGTGAATAATTTGTGTAGATTATAAGTAATTGTGGTCCCAACACTGATCCCTGTGGACCTTTATCCTGAGGCCCTGCTTTCTATGGGTTAAACCATCCTTTGTCTGTGCTGTGACATTCCCCCCACCCCTGGGCAGTGACTGGCAATGTAAGACCGTGTCAAACCTCTTACAGCACGTCCACAGCTTCTCCTTCACCCGGGGGACCACTAACTCCCTCAAAGAATGTGAATCAATTAGTTACAGACAATTTCCCTTTCACAACACCATGGAGACTCGGCCTGAACACATGTGGATTGTTTGTGGGGTCCTATGGGTCAGGGTGGGGTCGGGAGTGATGTGGATGAAATGAACAGAGCGAGGTTGATAGGAGATCTCAGAGGAGACTGAGGTTTGGAATGAGTGGAGAATATTCCTGGTGTATTGTCCCTGCTCCCTCCTGTGTCCCCATCCTACCCTGTGCCTGAGAGGTGACTCACTTACAAGAAACAGTTACTGAGACCAAAGGCATGAACTGTTCCAATAAACGCCCAATAGTGACTCAGCTCAAAACACTGGGAGATAAATTTAAAACATGCAATCAAGACTGTGTCCGAATCCTAATGAGCAGGTTCAAGACAGTAAGAGGCAGTGAATTCTAGTGACTTCTAGTCTCGGAGGTAAGTGGCTGCAGTTTGATGTGGATTAGATTCAGAGTGATGCTGATGGACAGTCTGAATGAGGCAGAGGCAGAGCACCCAGCTCCAATTACTGACACAGAGCTCCCGACCAACAGCTCAGACACACCGCACTCATACAGCTACAGCAGACCGTCACCGCAGCCCAACCTTCATCACCACCTATCAAACCCATCACAGCTACAAGGCAGGGAAAAGAGCAGCAAGATCCCACAAACAACATGCCATAAAGACCCAGACAATCTGCTTCAGGGACACTGACTGACGGATAATATCCACCAGGTTGAGGCGGGAAAGAACCAGTCACCTTGTTGGTAACTGGGAGAAGGTGAGGACTGCAGATGCTGGAG
>NC_057715.1:118184706-118197455 GCF_004010195.1 Chiloscyllium plagiosum | reverse complement strand
ACACACACACAGACACAGACAGACACACCTACATACATACAGAGGACACACATAGCACACACACACACAGAGCACACAGACACACACACACACACACAGACATAGACAGACACACAGAGGCATACACACAAACCCAGAGACAAACACATACACCCACACACAGAGCACATACACACAAACACAGTGACACAGAGTGATGCATACAAACTGACATACACAGACACAGACTCACACACACAGAAACACATTCCCTGTGAGTCCCTGATAAGTCTATATTCCTGCTCCCACCCTCAGGTTAAGAGGTGAGCCGTCGCTTACCCATGAAATACGCGGTGATCTTACACATGGCCTGCCCAAAGATGAAGTCTCCCAGCAGGTTGGGGATGAGAGTGAATGGCATACAGAAAACAGCCACCATCAGGTCACTCAGGGCCAGTGAGAGCAGGAAGGAGTTGGTGACTGTCCGCAATCTCTTGTTGAGAATCAGCACCAAAATAACCATCGTATTGCCGAAAACACTTAGGAGGAAGATGATCGAGTAGAGAAGGATTCGGACGGTGTAATCAAGGTCTGCAAAGACAGACAAGGACCAGGAATCAAACAGCTCATTCTAAACAGAAGACAGTGACAGGAAGCTAACAGAGCCTCCTCAGCCCAATGGGATAATTCACCATCAAACACCAAACCCACTACCTCCCAGCTCCTGCAGCTACCCAGTGAACCCAACCCTGACCTTGACCCTCATTTGCAGAAACCAACTGCAAGCACAGCAAGATCCCAGGCATAGTGCTGCTTTCCCCATTGTCAGAGGTAACCATTGACCAACTCTTCCTCAATCATTGCCCCAGGAACCTGGGACCAGAGACCATTCAGCCTCTTGAGACTGCTGTGCTGTTCCAGACCATGGCAGAATGCCAACATGAACACTACATTGCCACCTGAAACCCACATCGACCTCATCTATACTACCCTCTGGTTTAGTAAAGCTGTCAACCGAATTAAAGAGCCGTTACACTCTGTCCCACCCACTTCTGTCGGACAGAAGATATAAAACTCTGAATACAGGGACCAACAGATGCAAGAACGACTCCTTCCCTGTTGTTATCAGAGTTTTGAATGGCCCTCTTATATGTTAATTCTGATCTCTCACTGCACCTTCTCGACAGCTGGAATACTGTTTTCCGCACTTGGCCACTCTGATGCACTCGTACAGGACAATCTGCCTGTGTAACATGTACCTTGGTACATGTGACAGGAATAAATCAATCCACATCAAACTGAAGAATCAGACTGAAACACATCAACCTTAGGCTTATTAATGTTGAAGGACTGAGCTTTCACAGCAAGAGGTCATTGGAAACATTCACCTCCTCTCAGTAAAGATGTTGCTCCACATCCCAGTTACACATGATTCATCCCTTAATTAACACTGACTCTCCGACAGTGCGGCACTCCCTCAGCACTGATACTCCGACAGTGCGGCACTCCCTCAGCACTGACTCTCTGACAGTGTGGCTCTCCCTCAGCACTGACCCTCCGACAGTGCAGCACTCCCTCAGCACTGACTGTCAGACAGTCCGTCACTCCCTCAGCTCTGACCCTCCCACAGTGCGGCACTCCCTCAGCACTGACCCTCCAACAGTGCGGCACTCCCTCAGCACTGACCCACTGGCAGTGCGGCACTCCCTCAGCACTGACCCTCTGACAGTGCCCACTCCCTCAGCACTGACCCTCTGACAGTGCGGCAGTCCCTCAGCACTAACCCTCCCACAGTGCAGCACTCCCTCAGCACTGACCCTCTGACAGTGCCCACTCCCTCAGCATTTACCCTCTGACAGTGCGGCACTCCCTCAGCACTGACCCTCCGACAGTGCAGTGTGAATCTGACACAGTGGGATTTGAACCCAGGCCCCCAGGACATTAATTGTGTCTGTGGACTGAAAGGCCTGTTATTTCCCCAGTAGGGAAACGCGTCCCTATCCTGCTCATGTGAGTGTCACCTCTTGATGACTTTATGAAAGGAATATCATTCCGCAGTCTCCACATGGACAGGACATGCTGAAAACCCCAATCAGGCAGAATAGTACTGAATGGGGGAGCAGGCCCGAGGGGCCGAATGGCCTGCTCCTGTTCCTTGTCTGTTTGTTTATGTCACTCAGTTGGCAGAGACACTAACTGATCAAAAATCACATCAATGCAGAGCTGTTGGCCCCTCAGTCAAGCATCTTTGTGAGGGGTATGAGGCCATTCAGCCCATTCTGTCTGTGACAGTCAGAGCTGTAGAATGACCTCTCTTTGCACATTTGTCATGGGAACAGCAATTGGCCATTCAGCCCATCAAGCCTGCCCCACCATTCAATACCATTGTGGCTGATCAGACACTTCAATAGGTTTTACTCAGCCCATCCCCATAACCCTTTATCCCACCAATACTCAGAAATCTACAATCTCAATCTTAATCATTCTCAGGGATAGAGAATTGCAAAG
Organism: Chiloscyllium plagiosum; assembly: GCF_004010195.1. Taxonomy (NCBI): domain Eukaryota; kingdom Metazoa; phylum Chordata; class Chondrichthyes; order Orectolobiformes; family Hemiscylliidae; genus Chiloscyllium; species Chiloscyllium plagiosum. The sequence goes on along the minus strand of NC_057715.1, from coordinate 118,194,968 downwards.
GTTCACAACCCTCTGGGTAAAAACAATTCTTATCGCCATCCGAAATGACATCCCCCTATTTTTAAACTGTGCTCTCTCATCTCGACTCCGAACCAGGGGGAACATGCAACCTGCATATCGATAAGTATTTTGTAGGTTTCAGTGAAGTCATCTCTCATTCTCTGAAACTCTGGAGAATACGGCCCCAGTTCACCCAACCCCTCTTCTTTGGACAATCCCATGATCCCAGGAACAAGTCTGGTGAACCTCTATCGCATTTACTTTATGGCAATCATATCTTTCCTGAGAAAAGGAACCAGAATTGCACAAAGTACTCCAGGTACAGTCTAATCAAGCTCCTGGACAGTCACAGCAAGACTTCAGGGAACTCCTGCCTGACTTGGGGAACTGTTCAGGAGGTTGGGTTTAGAAGAATATGAGATGTTGTTATTAAAATATCTAAGATCCTGAGGGATGGGACAAAGTTGGAGAGTCTGCCAATCTGGGAGGGTTCCTCAGGTATGGGGAGCGGGGGGGGGGGGAGCAAGGTTTAAGAAAAAAAAGTGTTTCCCTTTTAAGACATGGATGAGGGAACTTCTTGCCGGTCAGAATCTGGAATTCTGAAGTCTCGGCCGGGAATATATTAACCGAGTGCTGACGGTTAATCCAGTGAAAGCTTCTGGGAAAACATAGGGAAATGGAATTGAAATCTCAATCAGGTCAGCCACCATCATGTTAAATGGTGCAGCACGATCGAGGGGCAGAGTGGCCTTATCCTGCTCCTGAATCCAATGTTCTGATGTCCTGTTCCTCAGAGCTGGTCAGACTGATCTCCCTCTGCCAGGAGACGGTGAGGACTGCAGATGCTGGAGATCAGAGCTGAGAGTGTGGTGCTGGACAAGCGCAGCAGGTCAGGCAGCATCTGAGGAGCAGGAGATGTCCATTCCTGATTAAGGGCTTTTGCCCAAAACGTCGACTCTCCTGCTCTTCACATGCTGCCTGACCTGCTGTGCTTTTCCAGCACCACACTCTCGACTCTGATCTCCCTCTGCCCACCATCTACCCACTGTCCTCAGCACCAGGCACAATGCCAGCTCACTCCTCATTGAACAACCTCTACCTCCAGCTTCGAGAATTCACTCCAACTCGCTCGGGTTAAAGCACACCAGCCCATAGCAGTGGGACCAGTGCACACAAACCATCAGGCACTGAGAAGCATCTCGCTTTATATTCATTCAGTCACTGTGCACTTCAACACCACATACAACAGCTGAAGCCAAAACATTGTGTATTTTCACAAAGCAGGTAGGTATAGCTCTTGGAGCTAAAGGAGTATGGGGGGAGGGGTTAACTAGGATGATCAGTCATGACCACATTAAATAGCAAGGCAGGTTTGAGGGCCGAATGGCCCACTGCTGCTCCTAGCTCCTCTGTTTCTATGATTGACCAGAGGCCAGACAAGAGTCACGCACACTGCTGTGTGTCTGGAGTTACATGGTTAGTCATAGAGATGTACAGCACGGAAACAGACCCTTCGGTCCAACCCGTCCATGCCGACCAGATATCCCAACCCAATCTAGTCCCACCTGCCATCACCTGGCCCATATCCCTCCAAACCCTTCCTATTCATATACCCATCCAAATGCCTTTTANCCCCTTAGGTCCCTTTTAAATCTTTCCCCTCTCACCCTAAACCTATGCCCCCTAGTTCTGGACTCACCTATCCAAGGGAAAAAAACTTTGTCTATCACCCACCCCTCATGAATTTATTAAACCTCTGTAAGATCACCTCTCAATATCCTATGCTCCAGGGAAAATAGCCCGGACTGGACTGGGTAAGGACAGTAGATTTCCCTCCTGAAGGAACATTAGTCACCCAAATGGGTTTTCTGGCAACTGACAATAGTTCTTATTAATTCTTTTAAACCCATATTTCCACTGAATTGAAATGTCCCCATCTAGATGTTGGAATCTAACCCATGTCATCAGAACAGATGAATAGACAAATTTTTTTCCCTGAAGTGGGGGAGTCCAGAACCAGAGGGCATAGGTTTAGGGTGAGAGGGGAAAGATATAAAAGAGACCTAAAGGGCAACTTTTTCACGCAGAGGGTGGTACGTGTATGGAATGAGCTGCCAGAGGATGTGGTGGAGGCTGGTACAATTGCAACATTTAAGAGGCATTTGGATGGGTATATGAATAGGAAGGGTTTGGAGGGTTATGGGCCGGGCGCTGGCAGGTGGGACTAGATTGGGTTGAGATATCTGGTAGGCATGGACGGGTTGTCATCCTGGGGCTCAGGATGACTTGCCCAGTGTCACTTGCCCCTCCCCCTGGCACATCACCAGGGCAATGGGAAACACTCAGAAAACAAGCCTACTGAACAATGACCAAGGGCCCAACATGCTCTCAGTGTTTCAGTTTAACACTGATCCTGGGAAAGAAACAGTAAGAAAAATGGCAAAGAAGTTTTGAACATTTCTCTGATGTACAGAGCACTGAAAGACAAAGAATTCTGACATCACTGATTGTTCTCGTATCAGTTATGAATATCTCCGCAGCTCCATCCATCAGTCCAACGACAGTTTAATTACACACCGAGTGCCTCCGCTAACTGGATGAATCACAACTAAAAGCATTCCTGCAAATAGCTTCTGGGCCGGGGGAGTGAAATCAACAGGAGTCACTGACAGAGAGGGAGGTTGTTTTCAATTTATTCAGCGTGTGTGGGTAGCATCGGGAAACCTGCACTGAGACACAGAAAAAGCTGCAAAATACTCAGCAGGTCAGGTAGCAGCTGTGAAGCGACAGAAACTGCAGTCATGTTCAAAAGGAGGGCTCAGATTAGATTCCCTACAGTGTGGAAACAGGCCCTTCGGCCCAACCAGTCCACACTGACCCTCCGAAGAGTCACCCACCCATACCCATTTCCCTCTGACTAATGCACCTAACACTATGGGCAATTTCCCATGGCCAATTCACCCAACCTGCACATCTTTGGATTGTGGGAGGAAATCAGAGGAAACCCACGCAGACACGGGGAGAATGTGCAATATCCACACAGACAGTCACATGAGGCCGGCATTGAACCTGGGACCCTGGTGCTGCGAGGCAGTAGTGCTAACCACTGAGCCACCCGCCAAGTGAAAACAGGCTGAAGATGCTGGGATTGTCTCCTTGGAGGGCAGAAGGATGAGGGGAGATTTGATCAAGGTTTTCAGATTCATGAGGGGTCTGGACAGAGGGAACAAGGAGAAACAGTCCCCAATGGGGTGGGGGAAAGGACAAAGAATTAAAGAATGCAGATTGAAGGGGATTGATCAAAGAGTTAATGGAGACAAAGGGAGATCCAGACGGAGAGAGAGTCAAGATGGTGGAACCATAACCCATTTGAGGAGAAAGTGAGGTCTGCAGATGCTGGAGATCAGAGCCGAAAATGTGTTGCTGGAAAAGCGCATCAGGTCAGGCAGCATCCAAGGAACAGGAGAATCGATGTTTCGGGCATAAGCCCTTCTTCAGGACCCATTTGAACCTGACAGGAGGAACTCACTAAATTAGATCAGAGGCTTTGGAGCAATGAAGGGAGAGGATGGGGCATAATAAATCACTCCTTCTGAAAGTCAGCACTGACACATAAAAATTAACCTTAAAATAATTCACATCCACACTCTGCACTGTCAGCAACATATCCATGGTCGCAGGGTCAGTGCTGAGGGAATGCCGCATTGTCACAGAGCGGGGGTTAAGGGAGGTCCGCACTGTCAGAGGACCTGTATTGAGGTAGCACCACACTGTCAGAGGGTCAGTGCTGAGGGAGTGCTGCACTGTCGGAGGGTCAGTGCTGAGGGAGTGCCGCATTGTCGGAGGGTCAGTGTTCTATCACTTCTATCTAGGAGGACAAGGTCTACAGGTACGTGGGATCCCAACGCCCTGCAAGTTCCCCTCCCTGAGGGCATTGTGGGTCAACCTACAGCACATGGATTGCAGCGGTTCAAGAAGGCAGCTCACCCCCATCTTCTCAAGGGGTAACTAGGGACGAGCAATAAATGCTAGGCCCAGACAGTGACACCCACGTCCAGGGAATGAACAAGTAATCATATAAATGCCAGCCCATTACAGATGGAAATGGGAGAGTTTATAAAATACAACTGTAATAATAAAAAAGCTAAATAAATACATTGTGACTATCTTCATTGAGGATGTCTCAAATGCTCTGTCTGCAATAATTAATTTTCAACATGGTAAAAATAAAGATGGAATTGAATATTAGTAAAAAGGTCACCTTGGATAAAATTAATGGGACTGAAAATCGATAAATCCCAGGCGCATGTGGGTTCAGAGAATTCGGAATCAACCACCTGCCAACAGCCACTTCATTCGGTGAAAGCGTCGTAAGATTGTAAAGGCCGGGAGCAGGAGGAGGCCGTTCGGCCCATCGAGCCTGCCCTGACATTCAATAAGATCATGGCTGATCTTTTCGTGCCCTCAGCTCCACTTCCCCGCCCTCTCACCGTATCCCTTAATTACTTAACTGTTCAAAAGTCTATCTATCTGAGCTTTAAAAACATTCAGCGAGGTAGTCTGAACTGGGCGGGGAATTCCACAGATTCACAACCCTCTGGGTGAAGAAGTTCCTGCTCAGCTCAGGCTGAAATCTGCTCCCCGATATTTCCAGGCGATGCCCCCACCCCACCCCACCCCAGCTCTAGTCGGGTGCTCGTGTCTCTCAAGTGCAAGGTTGGAAATGTCACAGCATTGTTTAAGAAAGGACGGAGAGAGACGCCGGGCACCTGCAGACCTGTTAGCCTGAACACAGGAAGACAGAAACTACTGGAATCTATTGTTGAAGGATATTTGTGACCTTTCAACAGTCATTGTCTGACTGAACCCAGGCAGGGTTGCACCCGGAGGACTGTGGGAAGGTTTGGTCATCCTGCTTAAAGAGAGATAGACTTACCATGGAGGGGGTGCAGAGGAGGTTCACCAGACAGAGATGGTGAGAGTGTCCTGTGAGGAGAGATTTTGGAGAATGGACCATCTCTCGAGATTAGAAGAATAAGGGTTTCATAGAAACTTATAAAGTTTTTACGCCTGACAGGGTAGGTTTTCCCTGATTCTGGGGTGTAGAACCAGGGGGCACGGTCCCATATAAGGAGTAGGTTATGTTGGACTCCGATGAAGAGGAACATCTTCAGTCAGACAGTGGGGAGTGTTTAGAATTCCCGACCCCAGAGACTGTGGAAGCTCCTTCACTGGGAAAGTTCAGGCTGAGATTGACAGGTTTCCAGTTACTCACAGGAACGAGCGAGTTCCTCTTGTTAACACAGACGTATGGTTTGGAGTGAGGTGATCAGGTGTAATCTAGACTAGCAGAGCTGGCTCAATGGGCTGAATGGCCTGTTCCTGCATTCCTGAGACAATCATCAATAAATCCAATCAGAGGTTCAGGGGAAATGATTTCACCCAGACAGCGAAGTAAAGGAAGATCCCACTCACATCGGGAGTGGTCAAGGAGAATAATGTCAGTGTGTTGAAGGGGAAGCTGTATAAAGCCGTGGGATGAAAGGATTGGAAGGAGATGGTGATGGAGGGATGTCAGGGCCAGGAGCTGACAGGAGCCTCACGAGGAGCAGAAACAGAAACATGGAATCGAGGGGCTGAATGGTAGGTTCCTGTGCTGTAATGTTACAGTCATAGAGATCTACAGCACAGGAAAATACCTTTCGGCCCAATGAGTCCGTGCCAGTCAGAAACAGCCATCTAGCTATTCGAAGCCTGTTTCCTCACACTTCACCCATGAGCCTTGTCATCTCAATACTTTGTAAATGTTCAAAGTTTGTGCGAAGATTTGTAGCTCGGGTGCTCGTTGTTGTGGTTCTGTTCGCCGAGCTGGAAGTTTTTGTTGCAAACGTTTCGTCCCCTGGCTAGGCGACATCATCAGTGCTTGGGAGCCTCCTGCGAAGCGCTTCTTTGATGTTTCCTCCGGTGTTTATAGTGGTCTGTCCCTGCCGCTTCCGGTTGTCAGTTTCAGCTGTCCGCTGTAGTGGTTGGTATATTGGGTCCAGGTCGATGTGTTTGTGGATGGAGTTGTTAACTGACAACCGGAAGCGGCAGGGACAGACCACTAAAAACACCGGAGGAAACATCAAAGAAGCGCTTCGCAGGAGGCTCCCAAGCACTGATGATGTAGCCTAGCCAGGGAACGAAACGTTTGCAACAAAAACTTCCAGCCCGGCGAACAGAACCACAACAACGAGCACCCAAGCTACAAATCTTCGCACAAACTTTAGACTTCCTTGCATTATCAAATCCGCCAGATAATTATGACAACCCTCCCTAATAGGTTATGGAACAAGAAGCAGGATGCTAATGTCATTGCTTGGATAGAGAGTTCTTGACCCATTTGTAAGCCTGCTATTTTGTCATGTGCTATCATTTTAAAATCCCATGTATTTCCTCTACTTCTCTCTTTCTATAATGACTGCCTGATTTGCTGTTCATTTCCATTGGTTTCTGTTTCTATCCTCATTTTCGTCCTTGGTCTGTAATAGAATTAGCCTTTGCTCCCCTCAGTTATTGAAGCAAAAACTAACCAGGGCTCCTAGTCTAGACTGTTGTCTGGCAACAACTGTTGCAAGTGTCTGTTTGATAAGAGCTGCTGAGAATAACCTCCAAAATTGACTAACTGTTGAGACTGAATGTCAAGGATCTCATATGAATAATAAATATATACAAAGTGCTAAAGAATTCCCACAGCTTTGAAAATGCACTCTAACTCTAGTCTGTGTGCATAGAAGAGTGTGACATGAAGGTGAAAATAGTGTGAAGAAAAATAACATGAAAAAGAATTGATTTTGTTCTTTTACTATACCCGAGGACATGATAATGGAATGAGCTGAAGTTATTATGACCAGACCCCAAGAGAGAAGTTCCTCAAGTTAGGACAGCTGAAACTGACAACCTGAAGCGGCAGGGACAGACCACTATAAACACCGGAGGAAACATCAAAGAAGCGCTTCGCAGGAGGCTCCCAAGCACTGATGATGTCACCTAGCCAGGGGACGAAACGTTTGCAACAAAAACTTCCAGCTCGGCGAACAGAATCACAACAACTTTGTAAATGCTCAGGGTTTCTGCTTCCTCCCCCCCACCACAGGCAGGATGTTCCAGATTCCCACCACCCTCTGGATGAACACCTCCTGCCCTTTAGCTTAAATCTCTACCCTGGTCACTGAGCCCTCCATCAAGGGGAAATGTTTCTTCCTAGCTATGTCCCTCATTATTTTATAAATCTCAATCATGTCCCCCTCAATCTCCTGTACTCTAAGGAAAACAACCCCAATCTAGATTCACCACCTTTAAGTACATTTAAGTCGTCATTGGACAGGCATATGGATGTACATGGAATAGTGTAGGTTAGATGGGCTTCAGATTAGTATGACAGGTCGGTGCAACATCGAGGGCCGAAGGGCCTGTACTGCGCTGTAATGTTCTATGTTCTATCCAATCTCTTCATCAGTGAAAGTCTCCAGCCCAGGCAACATCCTGGTAAATCTCCCTCTGCACCCTCTCCAGTGCACTCACACCCCTCCTGCAATTCCAGAACTGCACACAGTACACTCACTGTGGTCTGACTAAAGTTTTATACAGTTCCAGCATCACCTCCCTGCTCTTAAACACTACACCTTGACTAATAAAGACCAATCTTTCATAATGCCTTCTTGACCACTGCATCCACCAGCCCCACGACCTTAAGTGTCCATTTGACATACACACCAAGGTCCCTCTGATCCTCTGTGCTCCCCAAGGTGCTGCCATTTGTTATATATTCCCTTGTGTTGCTTGAGCTGTCTAAATGCATCACCTCACATTTACTTGGATTGAAGTCCATTTGTCATTGATCAGACCATCTACATCCTTCTGTAACCCTAATGCTATTCTCTTCACTATTTACCAACCCAGTAGTTACTCAGCATTCAATCACTATGGTACTGCTGTGAATCGACTAACCTTTGCTGTGAAACTCATTCACCTGACGAAGGCTCATCAACCTGAAACGTGAACTCAGTTTCTCTCTCCGCAGACGCAGTCAGACACTGAGTTTCTCCAGGACTTCCTGCTTTTGTTCGGTTTAGTGCTGCTGTCATCTCTCTGGACAGCTGTCTCCCCATCTGAGTCTACCTTCAGGACGGAGCTCACCTTCACTCTGAACGGCCTCACTCTGCCAGGGCTAGTATCTCATCAGCTGAGCTCAGGACCAGCTACTCTGCACCATAGACAAGCTGCTGGGGAAGTGGGAGAGTCTAGGTCCGGAGGAACATCAGCTCAGAGGAAGGAGTCACCGACTGAAGACAGGGATGAGGAGGAATGTCTTCTGTCGGGGTGGGGGGGGTGAACCTGTGAAATTCTTTACTGCAGAGGGCTGTCAGGACCAGGTCATTGAGTATATTCAAGGCTGAGAAAGACAGAGTTCTAATCAGGAAGGGAATCAAGGGTTATTGGGAAAACGCAGGAAAGTGGAGTTGAGGATGACCAAATCAGCCATGATCTCATTGAATGCCAGAGTAGACTTGATGGGCTGAATGGCCTACTTTTGTTCCTGTGTGTGATGGAGATGGTTCACTCATTCTCTGAGTGAGGGAAACCTGACGAGCCTCACCAGTCTAGCACCCAAGTGATTCCAGTCCCAGAGCAATGGCGCTGGCCCTGAAATGGACCAGTGATTGACTCAGTTCAAAGGGCAGTTAGAGATGGGCAACAATGTTGGCCTTGCCAGAGAAGGCCACATCCTGGGAACAATATCAACAAGGCTGCTATATAAATGTATACGTTAAACAGGTTGGGACTCAACTCACAGGAGTTTAGGGTCAGATGTCACAGACACCGGGTTATATCCAACAGGATTATTGGAGCTGTTGGAGCACAGACTCTGGCCGGTGTCGTGTGACTTCTGACCTTGTCCAGCCCAGTCCAACACCGGCACCTCCACATCATCACTGGAGTTGAGAAGAATGGGAGGTGACCTCATTGAAACATATATCAGATTCTGAACGGGGCGAGACGATGTTTCCCCTCACAGGGGAATCTAGGAGCAGAGGGCACAGCCTCAGAATAAAGAGGCACCAAATTCAGACTGAGATGGGGAGGAATGTCTCCTCTCTGTGAGGTTTCAGAGTCTTTGGAGCCCCTTGTCACAGAGAGAGCTGTGGGGGCAGAGTCCGTGTGGATATTTGAGGCTGAGACAGATTCTCGATCAGTCGGGGAACCGAAGGTTACTGGGAAAGGCAGGAAGGTGGACATGAGGAATGTGGGATCAGCCAGGATACTAGTGAATGGGGGAGCAGGCACAAGGGGCTGAATAGCCTCCTTCTGTCCCTATTTCTGATAGTCTCATGGTCAGAAGTGTGAGAACTTTTGCGGTAAAGTGGCAGCATCCCTCCCCCTAGACCAGGAGGGCTTGGGTTTAAGTCCCAGGTGCTCCAAGGTGTTATCAATACTCAACTGAAATATGAAAGCGCTTTGATGAAATCACCCAGAAACCAGTTGGCGCAGGAGGCTGGCAATGTGCCCGTCACCCTCCCCCTTATTAGAACGACCCTCCTCTCACCCAGACATCACTGATGGACAATTCCACCACCTGTTCCTTTATAAACAGGGCGGTTCACTCCAGAATGTCAGTGAGGAGACAGTCCCTGCACAAAGACAGAGCCTGGAATGTTACACCAACAGGTAACACAGACATTTAAACACAGATACATACGCCTTTCCAAGCGGAACTGGAATCTTAATGTGATTATTTCACAAAATGAACAACAGCTGTGAGGTCCTCCCTCAGCACTGACCCTCCGACAGTGTGAAACTCGCTCAGCACTGACCGTCCGACAGTGTGGCACTCGCTCAGCACTGACCGTCCGACAGTGCCCACTCCCTCAGCACTGACCCTCCGACAGTGTGGCATTCCCTCAGCACTGACCCTCCGACAGTGTGGCACTCGCTCAGCACTGACCGTCCGACAGTACCCACTCCCTCAACACTGACCCTCCGACAGTGCCCACTCCCTCAGCACTGACCCTCCGACAGTGCAGCACTCCCTCGCACTGACCCCTCCGACAGTCAGCACTCCCTCAGCACTGACCCTCCGACAGTGCAGCACTCCCTCAGTACTGACCCTCTGACAGTGCCACACTCCCTGAGTACTAATCCTCCAACAGTGCAGCACTCCTTCAGCACTGATCCTCTGACAGTGCAGCCTTCCTTCAGTACTGATCGTCCGACAGTGCAGC
>NC_057715.1:118177421-118182492 GCF_004010195.1 Chiloscyllium plagiosum | reverse complement strand
TGACCCTCTGACAGTGCGGCACTCCCTCAGCACTGACCCTCTGACAGTGCCCACTCCCTCAGCACTGACACTCTGACAGTGCGGCGCTCCCTCAATACTCAGTGAGGAGTCTGATCCACCCCCACAGTTTCTGTGCTGATTCGGTGAGCGGCTGTGGGTGTGGATGACTGGGTCTCTCGTTGTCCTCTCTGACAGTGCGGCGCTCCCTCAATACTCAGTGAGGAGTCTGATCCACCCCCACAGTTTCTGTGCTGATTCGGTGAGCGGCTGTGGGTGTGGATGACTGGGTCTCTCGTTGTCCTGGTGAAGGTGGTGGTCAGTTTTGTTCCTTGTTGAGATTTTCAGCAGTTCACTGGGCCTGGTATCTCACTGTGACATTAATCACACTCAGACCTCATTCCCTGTCGTCATGGAACTCTCTCTTTCCTGAATGTTTACCCAATTCCCTTTGGAAATTCTGATTGAATATGTTTGCTCTCCTTCAGGCAGTGTGTTCTCGACTGTACCATCTTGTCTTCGGTAGTTTAAACATGATCTGACATCCGATGATAAATCCCCAGCATCTCTGTGGAAAACAATCTTGCCATTGCTGGTGGATTTATTCATCTTGCTGTCTTATATCCTGTCTGTAGTGTCACCTCAGGTTGACTGCACCTCCCTGTGACTGCACAGCATGCGTTTGAACATAGTGTACTTTTCATTCCAATATCCGTGAGACCTCGGGGCTGACTCTGTCACACTCTGTAACAACGGCCTTCAGTCCCACAGTGACTCAGGCTCATTCTGTAGTTTCTCTGGGATCCCACCCAGGCCTTGGTGCTTACCTCCTTCATTCTCTTGACGGACATGGACATCATTGGTTAGGCCAGTGTATATTGCCCATCCCTAATTGCCCCTTGAGAAGGTGGGGGTGAGCTGCCTTCTTGAACCGCTGCAGCCCATGTGCTGTGGGTTGACCCACAATGCCCTTAGGGAGGGAATTCCAGGATTCTGACCCAATGACGTTGGAGGAATGGTGATATAATTCCAAGTCAGGATGGGGAGTGGTATGGACAGGTACTTGCAGGTGGGTGCTGGTGTTCCCATGTACCTGCTGCCCTTGTCCTTCTAGATGGAAGCGGTTATCGGTGTAGAAGGTGCTGCCTGAGGATCTTTGGTAAATTGTGGAGGGACTTCAGATACGGGGAAAGGTTAGAGAAGTTGTGACTGTGCTCCAAAAATTCATGAGGGGTCTGGACAGAGGGAACAAGGAGGGGGAGAGGGAGGGGGGAGACGGAGAAGCAGAGGCTGAGGGCTGAGGGGGATTGAGCCGCGATGGAGACATGGGGAGGTTCACACAGAGAGAGAGGGTTAGGATCCAGAATCTCCTGCCTCAGGGTGTAGGGGAGACAGTGTCCATCGAAACAGGAATGGGATCAATATCTGAACAGGGAGAACGTGCAGGGTAATGGCAGGAAAATTCCACCAGCTCATTCAGAGAGCCAGTATTGACACAGTGGGCCGAATGGCCTGGTGCTGTGCTGGAACGGTTCTGCAAGATTCAGATCAATACTGAGGAAGTAGGTGACAGGAAGGTGAGGGGTCCCCACAACACCAGAGAGATAAACAGGGGCAGGGGGGATAAAGACCCTCTGTGAATTGTGGAGTGACTGTCACCCCGGAGACACAGAGAGAGAGAGAGAGAGAGAGAGAGAGGGAGGAAGAGGGAGGGAGAGGGAGAGAGAGAGAGAGAGAGGGAGGGAGAGAAAGAGGGGGAGGGGGAGAGAGAGAGAGAAAGGGAGGGAGGGGGAGAGAGAGAAAGAGGGGGAGGGGGAGAGAGAGAGAAAGGGATTAGAGGGAGGGAGATGGAGGGAGAGGGGGAGAGAGAGAGAGGGAGGGAGAGAGAGATGGGGAGAGAGAGAGATGGAGAGAGAGAGAGGAGAGAGAGGGGGAGAGAGCAAAGGCCTGAGGTGAGAGTTCTGATGGAGGGACAGAGTTCTGGGCTGTACGTATTACCCCGTGTTGGGGTATTGGGAATGGATTAGGTGTTGGTGTGAGGGTGCCCCTGCAGTGAGGGGAGACTCACTCAGGAATCAAGATGGTAGTTGTGTTTCTCTCTCTCCACCAGACCTGCTGAGTTTCTCCAGTACATTCTGTCTTGGTTTCGGATTTCCAGCATCTGTAGGATTTTGATCTTTTTGAACATGCTCAGATTGTTGCCCCTTTAAAAAGCCTTCCCCCTGTCTGACACCCAGCTAGGACAGAGAGTGGGAGACGCAGACAGTGAGTCAGAGAGATCTGGTGATTGTCATCTCCTGCTTTGACTGACTGTCTCCTTACGCAGTCTGTCAGAACTGACACCATTTAACAGAAAGCATCAGAGGAGCGGTGAGGAATTAAAGGGAGGTAATGGTGCAGTGATAATGCCGTAGGGGTTAATGACCCAGAACTATAGCCTAACACAGACCAAGTCACAGATCAAATCCCACCCTGTCTGCTGGCAGAGACATAACTAGCAATTTTATAAAGTCTAGTCTAGTGGCAATCACATTAAAAACCCATCGGGTTCAGTATGTCCATCCTTACCTGGTCTGGCCTACATGTGACTCCAGACCCACAGCAACGGGAGATAATTCTGAAAAGAAGTCAGTCAGGTTTATCAAAGCGGCAGGAAGGAATGAAATTGGAAAGACCACCATCGAGTGAAGGACCAGAACATCCCCCCCCACCGGGAACAGCAGAGAGATGGCCTGAGCCAAGGAAGAATGTATTCACCCACACGGTTGTGAACCTGAGAAACTGCCTGCCCAGTCGGGGCGACCTCATTGAACAGCTTTAAGGCAAAGGTTGAGCTTTGAACAGTAAAGGAATTAAAGGTTATGGTGAGAGGGCGGGTAAGGGGAGCTGAGGCCACAACACCATCAGCCATGATCTTATTGAATGGTGGGGCAGGGTCGAAGGGCCGAATGGCCTCCTTGTGCTTCTGGTCCTTATACTCTTATGTTCTGACAGAGGTCAGGGAGTCAGTGCTGGGACTAACAGCTGATTGCAATCTCCCAGTGGGGCTGGAACCAATGAGGAATTCCTGATTTCAGGATCTCATTGATGGATCAACAGAGCAGTCTCCTTGACATATAGATGCTGCCACTGGCCCCGGGATAGTTCAGCACAGAGATACCCGTGTGGATTCAGGATGAAAAGACCTTCCCACACCCAAACTGTCACAGATCAGCCACTCGGATAAAAGCAAGAATATTCGACAGCTAGGCACAGACCCCTGGAAGGGTATTCACTGAACTCAAAGAGTCAGAGACTCATCCAGATGCACAGCACAGAGAAAGGCCTTTCTGCCCATCAAGTCCAGACCAGCTTACTGCTCTCTACTCATTTCTCCCATACTTGGCCCATTGCATTGACATGACCAGAGCCCAGCTAAACACTTCCTCAATGTTTGAGGGTTTCTGCCTCTCCCACCCTCACAGGCAGTAAATCCCACATTCCCACCACCCTCTGGGTGAACAAAAGTTTGTTCTCACATCCCCCCAAACCCTCTTGCCCCTTACTTTAAATCCACGCCCCCCGGTCACTGACCTCTCCCTCAAGGGGAAACATTCACTCTGTCTCCCCTGTCTATGTCCCTCATTATTTTATACATCTCAGGCACATCTCCACTCCTCCTCTGCTCTAAATAAAACATGATGTGGAGGTGTCGGGGTTGGACTGGGGTGGACTAGGGTGGACAAGCTCAGGGGTCACATGAGACCAGGCTATAGTCCAACAGGTTTATCTGAAACCCTGAAGTTTCGGAGAGCTGCTCCTTCATCAGGGGAAGTGAGAGGGAAGCACAGACCTTAAAGGCAGAGAGATCAGAGGGCTGCACCAATGGAGTGAGTGAGTGTTGATAAGGTGAACAATCCCTGCAGCTGATCAAGAGTGTCAGACCGTGTGAGTAAAGTGTCAACAGCTGATTAACTAGTGAAGGGATGACCTATAATCCTAGTAATTGAGGCAGAGAGATAATTACAAAAGATTAAAAATAAGGTGGTGCTGGAGATAAATTAAACGACTGGAATAACACATGAGGTGTAAGAGTCACAGGCCGAGGGTCTAACCAAATGGTGTCTTCATGGGTACAGCCTCACCTTGACCTGGGGTTCATGTCACACTACGTACTGTTCTGTATCTGTAACATCTGCCTTATCATCCTTTTTTGACACCATCACCTTTGATAAATTTGTAAGTTTGTACGGTTACTCGTTACTTTGATTAGACCCTCGGCCTGTGACTCTTATACCTGACACGTTATTCCAGTCACTTAGTTTAGCTCCAACACCACCTTATTTTTAATGTTTTGTAATGATCTCCGCCTCAATCAATCGGTTTCTCGGTCATCCCTTCTGTCATTAATCAGCTGTTGACACTTTACTCACACGGTCTGACACTCTCGATCAGCTGCAGGGATTGTTCACCTTATCAACACGACACTGACTCCATTTGCACTCCACGGTGATCTCTCTGATTATCGATGCTGTGGCTGGGATCTTCCCTCTCACCACCCGATGAAGCAGCACTGCTCCGAAAGCTTGTGACTTCAAATACACTTGTTGGTATTGTGTGACCTCTGACCCCAGGAAAACTGCTCCAGTCTGTCCACTCCATTAGCTGAAACTCTGCAGCCCAGGTGACATCCTGGTAAACTGCCCCTTAGTCCCCGGGAGATAGGGAGGACTGCCGATGCTGGAGAGTCAGAGGCAAGATGTGTGTTGCTGAAAAAGCACAGCAGCACATCAGATTCCTGATGGAGGGTCTATGCCCGAAACGTCAACTCTCCTGCTCCTTGGATGCTGCCTGACCGGCTGTGCTTTTCCAGCACCACACTTTTCAACTCTCCCTCTGACCCACTGACAGTGTGGCGCTCCCTCAGCACTGACCCTCCGACAGGACAGCACTCCCTCAGCACTGACCCTCCGACAGTGCGGCTCTCCCTCAGCACTGACCCTCCGACGGTGCGGAACACCCTCAGCACTGACCCTTTGACAGTGTGGCACTCCCTCAGCACTGACCCTCCGACAGTGTGGCACTCCCTCAGCAC
>NC_057715.1:118167914-118170220 GCF_004010195.1 Chiloscyllium plagiosum | reverse complement strand
TTGAGTACAGGAGTTGGGAGGTCATGTTGCGGCTGTACAGGACATTGGTCAGGCCACTGTTGGAATATTGTGTGCAGTTCTGGTCTCCTTCCTAGCGGAGTGATGTTGTGAAACTTGAAAGGGTTCAGAAAAGATTTACAAGGATGTTGCCAGGGTTGGAGGATTTGAGCTACAGGGAGAGGCTGAATAGGCTGGGGCTGTTTTCCCTGGAGCATCAGAGGCTGAGGGGTGACTATGGAGGTTTATAAAATCATGAGGGGCATGGATAGGGTAAATAGACAAAGTCTTTTGCCCAGGGTAAGGGAGTCCAAATCTAGAGGCATCAGTTTAAGATGAGAGGGGAAAGATATAAAAGGGACCTAAGGGACAACTTTTCCATACAGAGGGTGGTATGTGTATGGAATGAGCTGCCAGAGGAAGTGGTGGAGGCTGGTACAATTACAACATTTAAGATACCTGGTCAGCACGGACAACTTGGACTGAAGGGTCTGTCCATGCTGTACAGCTCCATGACTCTGTGACCTCTGTGGGGGGGAGATGGGGTGGTATTTGTTGCCTACCTCTGGTCTGCCTCCAATGCCAGTACATCTTTCCTTGGTTAAAGGGCCCAAAAGTGTTCCCAATATTCCAGCTGTGGTCTGACCAGTGCTTGAATAGGTTTTGCCAACATTCCATCCCATCGGATAAACCCAACGACCAGGGAGTTCAAAACCAGGAGCATAGTCTGGGAATACAGGGTGGGCCATTTCAGACTGAGATGGGGAAGAAGGTCTTCATCCAGAGAGTAGGGAGCCTGTGGAACTCTCTGCCACAGGAAGTGGTTGAGGCTGAAACACATTGAATGGTCTTGAGAAGGAGTTTGATATCGGTCCAGGGCAAAAGTGAGGATTGCAGACGCTGGAGATCAGAGTCTAGGTTAGATTGGTTGGTGCTGGAAAAGCACAGCAGGTCAGGCAGCATCCGAGGAACAGGAAAATCGACGTTTCGGGCAAAATCCCTTCATCAGGAATGTGTTCTAGGGACTAAAGGAATCAAACAGGAGAAAGCAGGAACAGGATACTCAGTTGGATGATCATACTGAGTGGTGGGGCATACTTGAAGGGCTGAATGGTCTCCTCCTGCCCCTATGTTCTTTGTTTGCCCTCCCTATTCCCGATGATCTTGGACACTAGTTTTAATGATACCTGGACGAGGATTCCCAAATCCTTCAGTGCTGTGGGAGTCTGCAGTCTCTCTCCCTAACAACGATAATCAGTCCTGAAGGAGTCAGCAAGGGGTAAAGGTGGAAGAAACTCTCAGTAAACCACACCAGGGGGTAAGGTCAGGGGCAACTAGGGTGCAAAACAGCATCAGAGAGGGCGGGAGAACAAAAAGCAAGGGATAGAAATAACAGAAGTCAAAAGGGGCAAGAGAGATGGGAGGGCAATAAGAGAGGGCAGAAGGGCAGTGAGATTCTGTGATGGTGAGGTCTTTCTGTTGAGTCACTTTATCATCCCTTGGTTCCAGGATTTCTCCTCAATGTGAGCCGGTTTGTGGAGTGTTTCCCAAAGCTGGTTACTGGGGGTGGGGGGGAGATGGGGTGGTATTTGTTGCCTACAGAGGGGTAACTGAACTGCCCCTCCCTCACACCTGATGCCTGGAGTGTGAGGGAGAGCGGAGATTGAACATTGCTGATTCAGCAGACACACCGCTCTCGCTGTGCAACAGCAGAGTGACAAACCCCCAGTCTGAAACCCTCAACCCCCTCCCTCTGTCTCTCTCTCTCTCTGCCTCTCAGTCTTTCTCCCCCTTTTTTTAGATTCCCTATCGTCATGTGGAAACAGGCCCTTCGGCCCAACAAGTCCACACCGACCCTCTGAAGTGTAACCCACCCAGACCCATTTCCCTCTGACTAATGCACCTAACAATTTCCCATCGCCAGTTCACCCTGACCCTGCACATCTTTGGATTGTGGGAGGAAACCGGAGCACCCGGAGGAAACCCACGCAGACACGGGGAGAATGTGCAAACTCCACACAGTCAGTCACCCGAGGCTGGGATCGAACCTGGGATCCTGGCGCTGTGAGGCAGCAGTGCTAATTTCTCTGTCTCTCTCTCTCTCTCTCTCTGTCTCTTACTAAATCTGTCTCTATCTCTCTGACTTTCTCTGTCTTTCTGTCTCTCTACCGCTCCCTCTCTAGCTCTCTCTGTCACTCTATCTGTCTTCCTCTCTCTCTCTATCCCTCTGTTTGCCTGTCTCTCTGCATCTCTCTCTGTCTCTGTCTCTGTCTATCTCTCTCTGTCTCTGTCTCTCTCTCTCTCTCACT
>NC_057715.1:118149797-118167414 GCF_004010195.1 Chiloscyllium plagiosum | reverse complement strand
GCGCAGTACAGGCCCTTTGGCCCTCGATGTTGCGCCGATCCAAGCCCACCTAACCTATACTAACCCACTATCCTCCATATACCTATCCAATGCCCGCTTAAATGCCCATAAAGAGGGAGAGTCCACCACTGCTACTGGCAGGGCATTCCATGAACTTACGACTCGCTGAGTGAAGAACCTACCCCTAACTTCAGTCCTATATCTACCCCCCCTTAATTTAAAGCTATGCCCCCTTGTAATACCCGACTCCATACGCGGGAAAAGGTTCACACTGTCAACCCTATCTAACCCCCTGATCATCTTGTACACTAAGGTAAGATCAGGTAAGGATGGCAGTATCCTTTCCTAAAGGACCCAGGTGGGGTTTTGTACCACTCATCAATGGTCTGCGTACAGCCTTGTAGCTCAGATGGTGCTGGCAGTTAGGTCCGGTGTATGATTGCTGTGTTTCCTGCTGAATGGCCTGTACAGCTCCTCTGTGAGTAACCCCTCTCAGGAGCTCATTGTATCTTCCTGTTTTCTTTGTGCAGTATTTAACTGGACAGGCGAGGAGGTGATCGAGTGGCTCATCAACTATGTCGAGTTACCGCAGTACGAAGAGCACTTCAGAAAGCTGCACATAAATGGACACGATATGCCGAGGTTTGTATATCACAGCCCCATACCGTATTGTTGAGGCACACCGACTGCAGGTCAAATAGACCCTATCCTGCACCCACCACACAGTCAGACAGCATGGAAGCAGATCCTTTCATCCAACTTGTCCATATCGACCAATTTTCCAAACTGAACTAGTCCTGTTTACCTGCGTTTGGTCCGTATCCCTCTAAACGTTTCCTACCCATGTACCCATCCAAATGTCTCCTAAATGTTGTAGCTATACCTGGCTGTACCACTTTCTCTGGCAGTACATTCCAAATACGCACTACCTTCCATGTGGAAACATTGCCCCTCAGGTCCCTTTTAAATCTTTCCCCTCTCACCTTAAACCATGCCCTCTAGTTTTGAGCTCCCGTACCCTGCGGGCAAGACCTTTGCTGTTTGCCTTATCAATGTCAGATACATATTGCCCACCTACAATGGCTCAATGCCAGTCTCTGTCAGACCCAGCCTGTTCCTGATTTTTTGTCCACATAGTTTTGAACCAGCTGATTATGGGGCCATCTGGGATAATGGGATTGGAACAGATGGTTGCGTTGAAGATCATTGGCCAGCACAGAGTCGATGAGCTGAATGATGTCCTCATGCAGAACATCTCTCAATTCTAATACCAAATACTGAAGTGCTAAAGCAGAAACCATGATTGTCATTGTCTGATAAATCCTACATCTGTGGTTTACTCCATACTCCATGGAAGTCAATGGTTAGCTCAGTTGGCTGGGTGGCTGGTTTGCCATGCAGGCTGATACCAACAGCATGGGTTCAATTCCTGCACCATCTGAGGTTACCCTGAACGATTCTCCATCTCAGGCTTTCCCCTTGCCCTGCGGTCTGATAACCCTCAGGTTAAACCACCACCTGTCATCTCTCTCTGTTGAGAAAGTGGCCCTCTGGTAATATGCTTCATACTCCAAGTAACTGTCCATGGTCTTGGGATTGGATGGATTTGTTCCATCAGGAGCTGTGCTGTTAGCTGCCTAGCTATGGAATTGCCTTTCTCAACGTTCCCTCCTCTCTCTGCTCTGCACTTTGTTATATCTGCCTTCCTGTCCAAGCTTCAGTGATCTGATCAGCATCACATTCTGTACCCAAGTGCCTAATTTTGTTTTATGTTGCTCCTTGGGATGCATGGCACTCCCTCAGTACTGACCCTCCGACAGTGCGGCGCTCCCTCAGCACTGCCCCTCCGACAGTGCGGCGCTCCCTCAGCACTGACCCTCCGACAGTACGGCGCTCCCTCATCACTGACCCTCCAACAGTGTGGCGCTCCCTCAGCACTGACCCTCCGACAGTGCGGCGCTCCCTCATCACTGACCCTCCGACAGTACGGCGCTCCCTCGGCACTGACCCTCCGACAGTGTGGCGCTCCCTCAGCACTGACCCTCCCGACAGTGCGGCGCCCTCAGTACACTGGTAGATAAGATTGCCTATTATTTTCCAGTAGGCCTTATTTGTTAGCTACTTCTAGCTGTAGGCAGAGTGTCTCTGATGGTTTTATTTCTGTCCTTTGCCTGTTTTGGAATATGATGATTGGAGAAACCAACAGCTGGATCTGGATGACAGAGTAGATTTGGGAGTTTGGTTTGGAGTTTACTCTGAATGTATCAGTCCTGTTCTTTTACATCGGATCATCTGAATTCTTAAAGTGGCTCCACTTCTGTCCTCTCACAGGACAGCCTAAATCTTAGACTTCCTACATTCCAGTCATGCTGACCGCTTTGCAAGGCCTGGTTGTGTATTCGCTGTTGGCACGGACAAAGTATTTGTGTGTTACTGTCACCGACCATGTGTCGTTTATTTCAGACCTGTCTTGCTGTCAGACGTGCCCATCGTTGTGCAGTTGTTGCACTGTATTGCTTAACTCAAGTACATGTTGAATGTAAAGAACAGCCTCAAAGAGTTGAAACAAATACTGCGAGTAATCTGACTGTCAAAGGAGAGGAGGGGAAGTTAGCTGGGGGAAACCAGCTGGGCTCTTCCCTTTTCCCACCCGAATCACTCAGGATCTGGAATGTGTAATTAGTGCCATAGAGCAATGGCATCTCGAAACTGTAAATCATAAACTGCTGTGGCCCGAGGTAAAGGCAGTGTGATTGTGTGCACAGCACTACACTGCAAGCAGCAGTGAGAGTTCAGTACACAACACTCGCAGTTCATTGACAATCAGACTTGGAAAGTGTGTGAGCTCCTGGTCAGAGAGTCTCAGTCAGTAAACAGACAGTGTGATTGGGCTCTGGTCTGTCAGAATTGCTCAGGGATATTGTGTAGTCTACATGTGCTATGTTGTCTATACTCAGTATGTGAGAATGATATCTGCTCGCTGAGAACAGCATGAAACCCCTTCTCTCTCTCATGTCTGCAATCAACAAAACTAACTCTTTGCTTCTTACTTTGTGTGTATTTTTGCCTCTAAGGAGAATTTTTACTGAAAGTGGGCTGTGTCAATGTGAGCTATTACTTTCATTTGAACAGTGAGGCGTTGGGCTGATGGTGGAGGATGAGGATCACTCTGTGGTTTGCTGTCCATCTTAGAGAAGAGCAGCTGAGGGGGCATCCTTGCTCTTCTGGGTTTTATTTCCTTATTTCAGAGTTTGATCCAAGGACACAGCCACATTTCTTGTGTTTCTCTTAAATGTACCTTTACCATCGATGAAACAACGATCGATGAATCATCGATGAAACAACGATCGATGAATCATCGATGAAACAACGATTCTGGGTTTTTTTTTGCCATGACGTACAGGTAGTCGTATTTTATATGTTTATTGACAATTTGATTAATGTAAGATTTGCTGAGCTCTGTGCAGTAATTTGTCTTTCAATACAAGTAGGTGTTACATGTCTACTCAGATATTGCTTAAAGCAGCTTCAGAGCTGGGATTCTGAAGCATGCTTGCAACTAGCCTCTGGTTTTCAGTAGTTCCAACTGTACAATTATCACTGTAATTAATCACCATCATTTTCTTGCTCAATCTCAGCCTATTCATTATCCAATTTGCTCGCTCCACCTTCCAAAGCTTTTATTTCTGATTTGACTTTTTTGATGGAGGAGCCTGGTTCGTCTCAGTCCTCATGAAAAGGTTGTGAAAGGCTTCAAAAGAATTTTGTGTTTTAGTGTTTCCCTCTGAGCTCTGAAGTTAACATGCCTGAGGTACAGTCTGTGTAGATGCTGTACAATGGGAATATTTTTGTAGAGCATTGGTCTGTACAGTGATTGGTTACATTGATCTCCCATGTCTTGGATCTGCCTTTAATGCCAGTTCTGATTGATAGCGACAGCCCCTGTGTCTGCCTCTTTAGGTATCTCTGTTTAATTCACAAGTCTGGGCCAAAATCACAGAACTGGCGAAACCTTGGCAAATGACTGAGTGGAAATATAAATTTGGTAAAAGTGATTCTGAAACTTAGATTGCCCTACCTCCTCATTGATATCTCTTAGAAAGAGAATAACCAAGGTGATCCTCAGGTCTTAGGGCCAACCATGTTCAGCTGCTTCATCAATGACCTTCCCTCCATCATAAAGTCTGAAGTGGGGAAGTTTGCTGATTGCACAATGTTCAGCATCATTCACAGCTCCGCAGATACTGAAGCAGTGTGTGTTCACATGCAGCAACTTCTGTACAATATCCAGGTTTTTCCTGAACCAGTGGCAAGTTACACTTGTGACACACAAATGCCAGGCAATGCCCATCTCCAGTAACAGGGTAAAAACAATGACTGCAGATGCTGGAAACCAGATTTTGGATTAGTGGTGCTGGAAGAGCATAGCAGTTCAGGCAGCATTAGACCTGAACTGCTGTGCCCATCCATCTCCAGTAACAGACAGGGCACCCATCACCCATTACCATCACTGAATCCCCCACTGTAAACATCCTGGGAGTTACTATTACCCTGAAATTGAACTGGACTCACCACATAATCACAGTGGCTACAAGAGTAGGTCAAAGGTCAGGAATTCTAAGGCACATTACGCCCCTTCTGACTACACAAAATCTGCCCACCATCGCCAAGGCACAAGTCAGGAGTGTGATGGAATACTCCCCACTTGCCCTGGATGGGTGTAGCTCCAACAAACACTCAAGAGGCTCAGCACATTCGAGGACAAAGCAGCTGGTGTTACTGGCACAATGTCTACCACTTTCAACATTCACCCCTTCCACCACCAATGCTCCGTAGCAGAAGTGTGTTCTGTCTAGAAAATGTACTGCAGCAAATCATGAAGGCTCCTTTGACACTACTGTCCAAGCCCACAATCCGCACCATCACTGGAGCAGATAGATGGGAACATCACCCCACTGTGCATGTTCCCCTCCAACCATAAGGCATCCTCACCTGGAACTATGTTGCTCTTTCTTGATTATAGCTGAGTTAAAATCTTGGAACTTCCTAACACCATTGTGGACACACCTACACCAAATGGATTTCAGGAGTTAATGAAGGCAGCTGCACAACCACCACCTCAGTTAACCAAGGGAATAGTCAATATTTCACTGACATCCACAGTTCCCGGCCTGTATGAGACTCCTATCTCAAATAAACAGGGTTTATCCTCTGGAATGGACATTGAATTGCATCCGAATTGGTATCAATAGGTGAAGAAGGTGACCCACTACCATCAGCTGTCAGAGCAAGGCCCATATCCCACACATAAAGTATACAAAACTACTTTGTGATATACAAAAGAAGCAAAGGTGATGTGAGAAATGTTTTCACACAGCGAGCAGTTAGTTTCTGGATGCACCATCGAAAATGTGGTGGAGGTAGATTCAATTGAGGTATTCAAGAGGGGCATTGGATGGTTATTTGGATTGAAAAGGTGTGCAGTGATATGGAGAAAAGGCAGGAAGTTGGCACTGGGCAATAGAACTGGTGCAGACATGATGGGCTGAATGGTCTCCTTCTGCACTGTAACAATTCTGTGATTAGTGCAGAAAGCTGCAGCAGCCTTGCCCTGGTTCTGGTTCCATCCTCCCCCCCGATTCTTTCTTAACCTCCTTAATGGTTCAGTCATGGGTAATAAATACAGTCTTGCCAATGATGATTGGACTGTGAGAATGAATGTATGTTTTAACATTTCTTAGTTTTGTTAGTGGTGATGTTACAATATTGAGTGAAAACTGTTCTTATGTTAGAGATAAAATCTTATTGTGTTTCAGTTGGAATTAGCATTCCCAGCTGGCCTCCTTGACTCTGGTTTGAATTGTCCTTGTGTTGGTAGGTTGGCTGTGAATAACCTCACCCTGGCATGCTCCTTGCTCAAAGTGAACGATCGCAGTCATCGCCAGAAGTTACAGCTGAAGGCTTTGGACACTGTGCTGTTTGGACCACCCCTGTGTAAGTTATTGTGTGATCTCTTTTGTTTCCTTCCCTGTTGCTATGTGCCAGTTAAACCTCTCACACATGATTGCTACTCAAGGGCCAGGACACTGCCTGGTCTTGGGCTTCAGCTCGATCTTACTGCCTGCTGTCCAAATGTCTTTGATTCCCAGGACGCCAGAATCATAGCCAAATCCATGAGTCTTCGAGTGAGGATATTTCGTGTCAACTCAGTCTTAAGTGGATAAGTCCTTATCTTAAGAGTGTGTCTTCAGAATCTTGGATGTTTTTGTGAGATCTTAATCTCTGAAAAGTATGAGCCCGCTAAACTGAGCCTTCCCTCACAGGAGGGCCCTGTCATTCCAGAGACCAGTCTAGTGCCACCTCCTACACTAGTATATCCTTCCTTAAAAATGGAGACCAAAACTGCACACAGTAAGACCATCATACACAGGAGCAGAAATAGGCCATTCAGCTCATCGAGTCTGCCCCACTGTTCATTGAGATTCAGGCTCATCTGGTAATCCTCAACTGCTTTTCCCTTTTCCTATTGCTGTTGATTCTCTTACTGATTAAAAATCTTCTATCTCATCCTTGAATATACTTAATGGCCCAGCCTGTCCTGCCCGTTTCACTAAAGCGGAGATTCGCTACCCTTTGAGTGAAGAAATTCCTCCTATCTCTGTCTTAAATTTTCGATCCCGTACTCTGAGATTATGTCCTCTGGTCCTGCACACTCCCACAAGAGGAAACAGCCTCTTTGCATCTACTTTGCCAAGTCTCTTCAGGATCTTATACATTTCAGTAAGGTCACCTCCCATCCTTCTATGTTCCAATGCGTACAGGCTCAACCTGTTCAACCTTTCCTCATGAGACTGTCCCGCCATACCCAATATCAACCTGGTGGACCTTCGCTGGACTGCTTCCAGTACCAGTATATCTTTCCTTAGATAAGGGAACCAAAACTGTTCACAGTATTCCAGCAGTGGGCTGACTAGTGCCTTAAATAGTTTTAGCAAAACCTTCCTGCTTTTATAGGCAAAAGTGAGGACTGCAGATGCTGGAAATCAGAGTCTAGATTAGAGTGGTGCTGGAAAAGCACAGCAGGTCCGGCAGCACCCGAGGAGCAGGAAAATCGATGTTTTGGGCAGGAGCCCTTCATCAAGAACCGCCCTCAGATGCTGCCTAACCTGCTGTGCTTTTCTAGCACCACTCTAATCTAGACTGTAATCTCCAGCATCTGCAGTCCTCACTTTTGCCTAGTGCCTTGTATAGTTTTAGCAAGATTCCTGAAGAAGGGCTTATGCCCGAAATGTCGATTCTCCTGTTCCCTGGATGCTGCCTGACCTGCTGCGCTTTTCCAGCAACACATTTTCAGCCCTAGTTTTAGCAAGACCTTCCTGCTTTTATACTCCATTCCCTTGAAATAAAGGCCATTGCCTTCCTGATACCCATTGAACTTACATAGAAACTAGGAGCAGGAGTAGGCCATTCTGCCCTTTGAGCCTGCTTCCCCCATTCATTATGATCATGGCTGCTCATCCAGCTCAATAGCCGGTTCCTGTTTCTCCTCCACATCTTTTCATCCCTTTAGCCACAAGGGCTATAATCCAACTCCTTCATGAAATCATACAATGCTTTGGCCTTGACTGCTTCCTCTGGTATTGAATTCTATAGGCTCACCATTCTCTGGGTGAAGACATTTTTCCCCATTTCAGTCCTCAATGGTTTATCATGTAGCTTTCAACTGTGATGCCTGGTTCTGGACTCCACAGTCATTCGGAATATGGTTCTTGCATAGGATCATAGAACCATCCCCACAGTCCGAAGCAGGTCGTTCAACCCAACAAAGACCTTCCAAAGAGCATCCCACTCACAACCACCCTCCCCTATCCTACCTGTGTAACCCTGCATTTCCAATGGCTAATCCATCTAATCTCCACAACCATGGACACTATGGGCAGTTTAGCATTGCCAGTAGTCCGGTTAGAATTGTATGGGTTTCTATGAGAACCCCCTCATCTTGTGAATTCTAGAGAATATAATCCTCACGGACTCAACCCCTGTTTGTATGTTAATACTGCCATTCCAGGAATCAGTCTGGTAAACCTGTTGCTGGACTTCTCAGATAAGGAATCCATTACTGCAGACAGTACTGTAACTGTGGTCTCAACAAGGCGCTCCACAGTTACAGTAAGACATCTCTGCTCCTGTACTCAAATCCTCTTGTTATGAAGGCCAGCACATAAGGGTGACCTTTTAGAGGTTTACAAAATCATGAGGGGCATGGTTAAGATAAATAGACAAAGTCGTTTCCCTGGGGGTAAGGGAGTCCAGAACTAGAGGGCATAGGTTTAGGGTGAGAGAGGGACCTGAGGGGCAACTTTTTCACACAGAGGGTGGTACGTGTATGGAATGAGCTGCCAGAGGAAGTGATGGAGGCTGTTACAATATTTAAGAGGCATTTGAATGGGTATCTGAATAGGAAGGGTTTGGAGGGATATGGGCCGGGTGCTGGCAGGTGGGACTAGATTGGGTTAGGATATCTGGTCGGCATGGACCGGTTGGACCGAAGAGTCTGTTTCCATGCTGTACATCTCTATGACTCTGACTCTATACTATTTGCCTTTTTCACTGCTGGCTGCACCTGCGTGCTTTCCTTCAGGAACTGGTGTACAAGAACACCCAGGTCTCATTGCACAATCCCCTCTCTGTTTATGGCCATTCAGTTTAATACTCTCCCTCCTGTATTTGCGCCCAAAGTGGATAACCACTTTGCCACATTTATCCACATTTTGCAGCAATTGACATACATTTTCCCCACTCACTGAACTTATCCAAATCACACTGAAGCATCTCTACGTGCTCCTCATAACTCGC
Organism: Chiloscyllium plagiosum; assembly: GCF_004010195.1. Classification (NCBI taxonomy): domain Eukaryota; kingdom Metazoa; phylum Chordata; class Chondrichthyes; order Orectolobiformes; family Hemiscylliidae; genus Chiloscyllium; species Chiloscyllium plagiosum. Next base: position 118,158,558 of record NC_057715.1, on the reverse strand, counting down.
CATGCAGCTTTGGCGATATAAACACAGTGGCTACAGGAGTAGGTCAGAGGATGGGATTCTGAGGCACATTACTCCCTTTCTGACTCTCCAAAATCTGTCCACCATCTAAATCATTAACATATGTTGTGAATAGCTGGGGTCCTAGCAGTGGCCCTATCATCACTGGGAGAAAGTGAGGACTGCAGATGCTGGAGATCAGAGCTGAAAATGTGTTGCTGGAAAAACGCAGCAGGTCAGGCAGCATCCAAGGAGCCTATCTTCACTGTCTGCTCTTTGTTTTCTGTCTGCCAACAATTTTCTCTCCACCTCAACCCCATGCCCCTTAATTTTTCACATTAATCCCTGACATGTCAAGAGCAGTCTGCAAGTCCAAATAAACTAAATCCGCTGGTGCACCCATGTCAGCTCTACTGAAAATTTGCAAAATCCCAGTAGATTTGCCAAGCGTGATTTCCATTTATTAAATATTTACTAGCTTGTTAAAATTTATGTGTGAGGACTCTAAAATCATTCTGTGCTGTAGTTTTCCATGGTCTTTCTCCATTATGTGGCTTCACCAAAGAGCTGTACAGTTATAGCCAAACATCATCTTTTAGATTAGATTCCCTACAGTGTGGAAATAGGCCCTTCGGCCCAGCAAGTCCACACAACCCTCCAAAGATTAACCCACCCAGACCCATTCCCCTACATTCAACCCTGACTAATGCACCTATCACTATGGGCAATTTCCCATGGCTAATTCACCTGACCTGCACATCTTTGGACTGTGGGAGGAAACTGGAGCACCCGGAGGAAACCCACGCAGACACGGGGAGAATGTGCAAACTCCACACAGACAGTCGCCTGAGGCGGGAATCGAACCTCGGTCCCTGGCGCTGTGAGGCAGCAGTGCTAACCACTGAGCCAATGTCCCAGTCTATACTTCAATCCCATTGTAATGAAAGCCAGCTTGCTACTTGCCTTCTCAATTGCTTTCTGTTAATACTAATTGTTTGTATTCTGTGTGTGAGCACATCCACATCTTGAAAACATATTCACTTTTCTATTCTTACAACCCAAGTGAATAACCTCTCACATTCTGAGCTTAGAACAAAGAACAATGCAGCACAAGAACAGCCCCTTCGGCCCTCCAAGCCTGTGCTGCCACATTTTGCCCTTCCATAGTTTGCCAGCGGAGGTGGTAGGGTCAGGAACAATAGCATCATTTAAGATGTATCTAGACAGATACACGAATGGGCAGGGAGCAGAGGGTTACAGATCTTAGAAAATTGGTGACAGATTTAGATTGCGGATCTGCATTGGTGCGGGTTGGTGGGCCAAAGGCCTTGTACCTGTGCTGCAATTTTCTTTGTTCTTTGTTCATACTAAAACTGCCTTCACTTACAGGATCCATATCCCTCTATTCCCTTCCTATTCATGTATTTGTCCATTGAATGCTGCTGTTGTGTCTGCTTCCAGCACCTCCTCTGGCAACATGTTCCAGGCACTCACCACCTTTATGTGGAAAACTTACTTCGCACATCTCTTAAACTCCGTCCCCATTCCCTCCCCTCACCTTGAACTTGTATCCCCTAGTAACTGACCCCTCCACCCTGGCAAAAGTCTCATATTTTCCACTCTATCCATGTCATTTACAATCTTATAAACTTCTATCATCAACCTCCTGTGTTTCAGTGAAAACAAACCCAGTCTATCCAACCTTTCTTCATAACTAAAATCCCCCATACCAGGCAACATCCTGGTAAACCTTTTCTGTACCCTCTCCAAAGCATCCACAACCTTCTGGTAGTATGCTGACCAGAACTGCACACAATATTCCAAGTGTGACCTAACTAAAGTTCTGTAACGCTGCAGCATAACTTGTCATCCTTACACTCAATGCCCCTTCCAATGAGGGCAAGCGTGCCTTTGGCCTTTCTAACTACTATCTGTCACCTTGTTGCCTTCTCAGTTAACTTGTCTTTATCACTTTAAAGTCTCTGATTTCTCCATAACTCTTATATTCAAACTGAAATTTGTAATGTCAGCAAACTGAGATGTATTATTGTTGGTCTCTTTGTGAAATCATTAATATTAATTGTACATAGTTGTGGCACCGGGACTGACCTCTGCCACACTCATGTGAAGCATCTCAGCTTGGTTACTGTGTGGAAGGTGCCATATAAATGAAAGTGGTTATTGTAGGAAGGGGAGATGCTACTGAAGGAGTTGCACAGTCTGAAATCCCAGGAGAGTAGTAAATAGTGGAGGTGATGTAGTGGGTCTTGATTTCAACATGGTGAGGATACAGGGAGGCATTAGAGCAAATTGTACAGATTATTGATAGTTTAGGATTGAATGGTAATCATTCTGGAATGGTGAACACAGTAAGGTTAGAGAGCGAGAGAAGAGAGGGTTGGGCCGCTGCCAATAACTGGGCCATTGTGAGCGAGAGCCAAGCCAGTCTAATTCCACCTTCAGGAGAGGAAGGCTGTTTAAACATTTCCCTAAATCCTTGAACCAAGTCAGAAAGGTCTAATCAAAGGACAGATGTCACCTCTGACAAATAACAGTCCGTGGGCTAAAAATACAATGCCTAATCTCAGTGCTGCTTCGAAAATAGGAAGTGATAATCTGAGTTTCAGTCAGCTGTTTAATATTTCCATTGATGGGGGTGTGCTATCCTGCAGAAATCAGGCAGTGAGCAGGTGAGATGAAGTTACTTACACACTTCTCCATCATTGCCTGGCCTCCGGAACACTATCAGTGTGAAGTCCCCAGCTTCATTCCCACACTGTGGAGCACAACGTTAGCTCTATCGGTGTTTCATTACGAGAAGTTATTCAATAACGCTGAGGTGGGGACAGCACAAACCCGACGGTATCACTTTAATAAAAACAGACCCTGCTCACCCATCCACCCAGCTCAGCCAGGATTCTAAAGCCCCTATCCCCTATCCACAGTCCTGTGTCTAACCCCGTGCTATCCCTGTCCTGGGAGTGTTTGATGGGGATAGTGTAGAAAGAGCTTTACTCTGTCTGTAACCCGGTGCTGTCCCTGTCCTGGGAGTGTTTGATGGGGACAGTGTAGAGGGAGCTTTTCTTTTGGCAGTGCTGTGCCTAACCATGGCTGATGCTGATGGTGACTATCAGAGATCACAGTGCTTCTCTTCCTGCTCTTCCTCCTTTATAACTGCCTGCATTACTACACCCATCTGGATTCATGACCTGTTCTGGGCACTATATCGAGGGAAGGACAGGAAGGCTATTCGAGAGTGGTGAAAAGACTCACTGGAATGAGTCCAGGGCCAAGGACCTTAGTTACATAGATTGGAGAAGTTGTGATGGTTTTTCAGAGATTTGATCGAGATTTTCAAAATCCTGAGATGTCTGGGCAGAGGAGATGAGCAGAAGCTGTTCCTATCCAGGGAACGGATTTATTATGGGATTGATAAAACAAGCAATGCAGATATGAACACAAGATGTTCATGCACGAAATGGTTAGAGTCTGGAATGTACTGTCTAAGGGTGTGGGAGGAGGGAGGTTCACTCGAGGGGTTAGGGTCTGGAATGTACTGTCGGAGGGGTTGGGGGAGACAGGATCTATTAGAGTATAAGATGGAGTGGATTATTATTGAAAGAGGGGGAATGTGCAGCATTCCTGGGGATGACAGACCACTGTGATATCTTGCCCCTGTGCTGTAACCAGTCTGATATCATTCCCCTGTGCTGTAACCACTCTGATATCATTCCCCTGTGCTGTAACCACTCTGATATCATTCCCCTGTGCAGTAACCACTGTGATATCTTGCCCCTGTGCTGTAAGCACTCTGATATCATTCCTCTGTGCTGTAACCACTGTGATATCATTTCCCTGTGCTGTAACCACTCTGATATCATTCCCGTGTGTTGTAACCACTGTGATATCATTCCCCTGTGCTGTAACCACTGTGATATCATTCCCCTGTGCTGTAACCACTCTGATATCATTTCCCTGTGATGTAACCACTCTGATATCATTCCCCTGTGCTGTAACTACTGTGATATCATTCCCCTGTGCTGTAACCACTCTGATATCATTCCCCTGTGCTGTAACCACTCTGATATCATTCCCCTGTGCTGTAACGACTGTGATATCATTCCCCTGTGCTGTAACCACTGTGATATCTTGCCCCTGTGCTGTAACCACTCTGATATCTTGCCCCTGTGCTGCAACCACTCTGATATCATTCCCCTGTGCTGTAACCACTGTGATATCATTCCCCTGTGCTGTAACCACTGTGATATCATTCCCCTGTGCTGTAACCACTAAGATATCTTGCCCCTGTGCTGTAACCACTGTGATATCATTCCCCTGTGCTGTAACCACTGTGATATCATTCCCCTGTGCTGTAACCACTCTGATATCATTCCTCTGTGCTGTAACCACTGTGATATCTTGCCCCTGTGCTGTAACCACTCTGATATTATTAGCCTGTGCTGTAACCACTCTGATATCATTCCCCTGTGCTGTAACCACTATGATATCTTGCCCCAGTGCTGTACCAATGTGATATCTTGCCTCTGTGTTGTAACCACTCTGATATCTTGCCCCTGTGCTGTAACCACTCTGATATCAATCCCCTGTGTTGTAACCACTCTGATATCATTCCTCTGTGCTGTAACCACTCTGATATCTTGCCCCTGTGCTGTAACCACTGTGATATCATTAGCCTGTGCTGTAACCACTGTGATATCATTCCCCTGTGCTGTAACCACTATGATATCTTGCCCCAGTGCTGTACCAATGTGATATCTTGCCTCTGTGTTGTAACCACTCTGATATCTTGCCCCTGTGCTTTAACCACTCTGATATCATTTCCCTGTGCTGTAACCACTGTGATATCAATCCCCTGTGTTGTAACCACTCTGATATCATTTCTCTGTGCTGTAACCACTCTGATATCATTCCCCTGTGCTGTAACCACTCTGATATCATTTCTCTGTGCTGTAACCACTCTGATATCATTTCCCTGTGCTGTAACCACTCTGATATCAATCCCCTGTGTTGTAACCACTCTGATATCATTTCCCTGTGCTGTAACCACTCTGATATCAATCCCCTGTGTTGTAACCACTCTGATATCTTGCCCCTGTGCTGTAACCACTGTGATATCTTGCCCCTTGAATTTTCAGTGACTCGTCACAACCACCTCAAGGATTTCATGTTGGTGGTTTCCATAGTGATTGGTGTTGGTGGCTGCTGGTTTGCCTACATCCAGAATCGTTACTCCAAAGAACACATGAAGAAAATGATGAAAGATCTGGAGGGACTGCAGAAAGCAGAGCAGAGTCTGCATGACCTGCAGGAAAGGTGAGGATTGTGGAAGTTACTCTGCGTAGTCAGGAGGATGAATTCCTGATGAGCTTTATTCTGTAAGTCTCGCTTCATTGCAGAATGCCAGGAGCTTGGACATTCTCCTCTTGAGTATTTGGTTTGTGGAGAAAAGGGTGTTACAGACAATGAAAGTGGCTGATCTTGACAAAGCTGCTTAGGCATGTTGGCATTGCACCTTTCTGGATCAGGTATTTGGCCCATATCACTCCTATTATCCATTCTTAGGATTTCCCAACCCTAGTTATCCTGAGAAGATGGGTTTGAGAGTCTCCTTGAGCTGCTGGAACTGGGTTACAGAGTCACTTTGATGAATTGTTCATAGATAACCACACTGTGTGGCTTTGGAGTCCCGTACTGGCCCAGAGTGGGAAAGAGGAAAGCTCTCCTTTACTCAGGAGACATCAGCGAATGTGATCTCAGGGCGAGCCAGTACATTGTTATTACTCCAGTCTGACAGATTAATACTCACTTATGCTGAGAGCTGAGGGTTTTTGATGCTGTGAACTTGCCTGGTAAGCAGTTTCTTGTGTAGGATATATCCTACCTGTTCTTGCACAGCTCTCGTATAATTCTGCCAGGGAAGAATGTTGGGGGTAATACTATGGAGCTGATGGTATGTGAAGATTACCAAACTGGACTTTCGTTAGTTCAAATCCCCACCATTGAATATACCTGATCACTGGTCAACTGGTAAAAGAAAAGAAACATTTCGACATGTGCTTGGTTGGGATGGAGAAGGAGGGATATGGCACATTGGACTGGGATAATTGTGACAATTGGGCGGTACAGGCAAGTTGGGCTGAAGGGCTGTAGGCCTCTGAGAGTTTAAAATAATTACCTTGTTGGACTGGAATTTGAAAGTTACGACTCACCATTTTATGATTGTTCTGCGGGAAAGGGAATGTGACCAGTCTTACCCAGTTTTGTCTGTATGTGACTCCAGTCCTAACCTAATTGTGGTTGAACCTTCACAGTGACTGGGAATGGGGAGTCAATGCTGAGTTGCCAGTGTGAAGCCACTACCCAACCCCAAACCAAGAACTAATGAAGAACACGTTTTCATTCCATCAGGTCATGTTCCTGCTCTGGGTCTCTGCTTTGCTCCAGAGGGGTGGCCATGAGCTGCTGAAGTGCCTTGAGTCATGGGGTCACAGTCTGGTTCATGAATATCCTGACAGGGAGTGGAAATGGCCTTCCTCATCCAGTCTGGATGTATATCTGACTCCTGCTCTCTGAAATGGCCCAGAAAGCCACTCAGTCATATCAAATTACCCAGGGCCCTGGGAAAAGCTAGACCACCACCTTTACAAAGCCCCCAGAGACAGTTAATAACTACTGGCCTTATCAGCAGTTCCCACATTCTGGGAATGAACCAATCAGAAAAAGACTTCTTGAATGAAGCAACAGCCATACTGCCATCTGTTGAATGACAGAATTACCTTCAAATCCGTGCTGTAAACTGAAGGCAAAATACTAATTTCACACATGAAACACTCAGCACTTTTGTATCCCTTCTGGCATGTTACCCACCTCAAAGTTAAATCAGACCAGAATATAAATCCAGCAGATTCCTGTTCCCCTACACACACACACACACACATGTTTGGTGTTGAGGAGGTTTTGAACGTTTGGACCCTGCAGGCTGCAGAAGGCACAGGAGGAGCATCGATCGGTTGAGGTGGAGAAAGTCAATCTTGAGCAGAAGCTACGGGATGAGATCAATGCAGCAAAGCAGGAAGCCCAGCGATTACGGGGACTGCGGGAAGGCACGGAGAACGATCTGAGTCGGCAGAAATATGCGGAGGAGGAGTTGGAACAGGTAGGAGTTGTACGTTTCGCTAGGATCAGGTACAGTGCGATGTGTTTGGGCCGTGTGTGCTCACTGTCCGTGGACTGAAACAACTGCAAGTGTAACATTAGAAGCGGATTGGGGTGGGGACGGGCTAGGACTGGGGGTGTGGTTGTGGGTCAGACGGGGCCATTGGTTGTCGTTGGGCACAGATAAGATCAGGCTTTGGGCTTGGCCCTTGGCGATATTGGATCTGTGAACGTACGCCTGGCATTTACATTCAGTCTCACCTGCTGCTTGGAACTGTGGTGAGGGTTCACAGAATTGGTGTAAGAAATGTTTAGGACTGAGATCAGAACAAATGTCTTCACCCTGCGAGTGTGGAGCCTGTGGAGTTCACGACCACAGGAAGCGATTGAGGCCAACAGGGAGAAGGCACCGATAGGAACCGAGTTGAATGATTGGCTGTGAACACAGCAAATGACAGAGCAGATTCAAGGGATTGAATGGCCTCCTCCTGTTCCTACTTTCTGTGTAAGAAGGTGTTAGCTTTGTCCCTTGTCCCCACGCCCACTTTACTTGGGGTAACTAGAATGTGATAATGTAAAATGAAACGCTCTGTGTCTGTCACCCTCAGGTACGGATGGCCCTGAAGAAAGCGGAAAAGGAATTGGAATCACGTGGGAGCTGGTCCCCACCTGAAACCCTCCAAAAGTGGCTGCAGCTGACTCATGAGGTGGAAGTGCAGTATTACAATATCAAGAAGCAGAGTGCTGAGAGGCAGCTGAACATTGCTAAAGAAGGGGTAAGTGCTGTTTGTGAAAAGTCAGTGTCAGGTGAGAGGAGAGAAACAGGTTAAATCCAGGCAGTTTAGGGGGCTGCACAGTGGCTCAGTGGTTAGTACTGCTGCCTCCCAGCACCAAGGACCTGGGTTCGATTCCCGCTTCGGTTGACTATCTGTGTGGAGTTTGCACATTCTCCCTGAGTCTGTGTGGGTTTCCTCCGGGTGCTCTGGTTTTCTCCCACACTCCAAAGATGTGCAGTTTAGGTTGGTTGGCCATGCTAAATTGCCCGTAGTGTGCCGAGATCTGCAGGCTAGCTGGGTTAGCCATGGGAAATGCAGGGATGGAGGAGGGTGTTCGGTCTGGAGGGTTGGTGTGAACTCGATGGGCCAAATGGTACTTCAAGCCTGCTTCCCCTATTCATTATGATCATGGCTGATTATCCAACTGAATAGCAGGATCCTGCTTTTCCCCCACATCCTTTTATCCCTTTTGCTCCAAGTACTATATCCGACTCCTCCTTCAAATTATATAATGTTTTGGCTTCAACCACATTCTGTAGTACTGAATTCCACAGGCACAACACACAAATGAAGGTGGATAAATCCCCAGGAAGCTAGGAAAGTGATCGCTGGGCCTCTTACTGAGATATTTGTATCATCGATAGTCACAGGTGAGGTGCCGGAAGACTGGAGATTGGCTAACGTGATGCCACTGTTTAAGAAGGGTGGTAAGGACAAGCCGGGGAACTATAGACCAGTGAGCGTGATGTCGGTGGTGGGCAAGTTGTTGGGGTAATCCTAAGGGACAGGATGTACATGTATTTGGAAAGGCA
>NC_057715.1:118142330-118149048 GCF_004010195.1 Chiloscyllium plagiosum | reverse complement strand
AAGAGGCATTTGGATGGGTATATGAATAGGAAGGGTTTGGAGGGATATGGGCCAGGTGCTGGCAGGTGGGACGAGATTGGGTTGGGATATCTGGTCGGCATGGACGGGTTGGACCAAAGGGTTTGTTTCTGTGCTGTACATCTCTATGACTCTATTTCTCCTTCTCTTAACCCTAAATGGTTTACCCTGTTTCCTTAGACTGTGATCCCCGGTTTTGGACCTGCCCATCACTGGGAACATTCTTCCTTCATCTACCCTGCCTAGTCCTGTTAGAATTTTATAGGTTTCTATTGAAGTTCCCCTCGTTGTTCTGAGCTTCAGTGAAAATAATCCGAATCGATTCAAACTCTCCTCATTCGTCAGTGCAGCCATCCCAAGGATCAGTCTGGTAAACTTCGGCTGCACTCTCTCTGTAACCTTCCTCAGAGAAGGAGGCCGAAACTGCACATTATTCCAGGTGTGGTCTCACCAATTCCCTGTATCATTGTAACAAGACATCCGTGCTGCTGTACTCAAAACCTCTTGCATTTACCTTCTTCACTGCCTGCTGCACCTGAATGCTTACCTTCAGTGACTGGTGTACAAGGACAATCCAGATCGCATTGCACATTCCCCCATCTCCCAATTTATAACCATTCAGATAGATGTTTGATTTGATTTATTGTAGTCACATGTACCGGAGCACAGTGAAAAGTTTTGTTTGCGAGCAGTACAGGCAGATCACCACAAACAAGGACATACAGGTCAGAGGGTGCTGGGACAGAGTGAGGCATACAGGGTTACACTGCACAGGAGACGCACCCAGCAAGATCAGCATTATCTGAAGTTAGAGAGTCCATTGATCAGTCTAATAACGGCAGGGAAGGAACTGTTCCTGAACCTGTTGGTGTGTGTGTTCAAGCTGCGGTATCTTCTGCCTGATGGAAGAGGTTGTAGGAGATTATTACCGGGTGGGAGGGGTCTTTGATGATGTTGGCAGCCTTTCCCCGGCAGCGAGATGTGCAGATGGAGTCCATGGATGGAAGCTTGGCTTCTGTGATGGTCTGGGCTGTACACACCACCTTCTGTAGTTTCTCTCAGTCCTGGGTGGAGCAGTTGCCGTACCAGGCCATTATCCACCCAGGCAGTATGCTTTCATCTGTGCATCTGTAAAGGTTGGTGAGGGTCCTGATGGACATGCTGAATTTTTCTGAGCTGCCTGAGGAAGATGAGGCGGTGTTGTGCCTTCTTGACTGTCACATCTACATGGGAAGGCCAGGACAGATTGTCAGTTATTGTCACTGCTAGGAACGTGAGGCATTCGCGCCTGTCCACCTCAGCTCCGTCGATGTAGATGGGGGGTGTCCTACTTTCTTCCTGAAGTCAATGATCGGTTCTTTAGTTTTGCCGATGTTGAGAGAGGGGTTGTTCTCATTGCACCACGTCACCAAGCCCTCTATGTCTTTTCTGTATTCTGACTCAGCGTAGTTTGATATCTGTTCCTGTTTTTGCTCCCAAAATGTATACCCTCATGTTCACATTATATTACATCTGCCTTGTATTTGCCCACTCGCTCAAATGACCCTGGAGCATATCGGCAAACTCCTCACAGCTCCAACTCCTTTTGTGTCATCTGCAAATTGGGAGATATCAATTTAGTTCCTTCATCTAAATCATTAATATATGTTGTGAACAGCTGGGATTCTAGCACATCTTTGAGGTACACCATTGGACACTGATTAGATTACTTACATTAGATTTGATTGGATTATATTAGATTAGATTACTTACAGTGTGGAAACAGGCCCTTCGGCCCAACAAGTCCACACATTTTTTTGGACTGTGGGAGGAAACCGGAGCACCCGGAGGAAACCCACGCAGACACTGGGAGAATGTGCAAACTCCACACAGTCAGTCGCCTGAGGCAGGAATTGAACCCAGGTCTCTGGCGCTGTGAGGCAGCAGTGCTAACCACTGTGCCACTGTGCCACCGTCCCACCTACTGCTTACCTTTCTTGAAAAGTTCCATTTATTCCTACCTTGTGTTCCCTTCTCCCAACCAGTTATTAATCCATCTCCATACTCAACCCCCACTCACCATCTTAAGGGCAGCTCGGGATGGGCATTAATGCTGACTGGCCAGCAAACCCCACATCCCATGAGTAAATTTTTTAAAATCCCATGTGCTGTAATTTTCATGCTACCTTCTTATGTGGGATTTGTCGAAAATCTTCTGGAAGTCGAGATGAATCACATCCAATGGCTCCTTCTGGTCAACTTTATTCATTACAACACTGAGAATTTCCATAGATTTGTCAAAAATGATTTCCCTTGTGTGAAACCACACTGACTATGTCTAATCCTGCCACTGTTTTCCAGGTGCTGTGTTATTAAATCTTTGAGAATGGAATTTATCCACTTCTCTCCACAGTTTACCGCACTGTCGATGTCAGACTGACTGGTCAATAATTCTGTTTTCTCTCTGCCTCTCTTTTTGAATAGTGGGGTTACATTAGCAACCTTTCAATCTGTACGAACTGATTGGAAGATGACCACCAGTGCATCCACTATTTCTAGGGCCCCTTTCTTTGGGATATAGACTATCAAGCTTTGAGGATTTATTGGCCTTCACTCTCATCACGCCCACACCTTCCCCCCCCTCACCACCGTCCAAGGTCCTGAGAGATTTACCTGCACCTCCACATGTCATCTATTATGTCCATTGTTCCTGATGGCCAATTCATCTAACCTGCACATCCATCAGGGAGACAGGACACCAACTTGCAGAACGTTTCAGAGAACATCTCTGGGCCATTTGCAAAAAACAACCCCAAGGCCCTGTGTCTGAACACTTCACCTCCCCTTTCCAGTTCTCCTCCCACCCCCCTCACCAAGACATGCAAGTCTTGGGCCTCCTCCACCACCAAATTCTAATCACCCAACGCCTGGAGGAAGAACGCCTCATCTTCCGTCTTGGGATCCTCCAACCATACGGGATCAGTGTTGATTTCACCAGTTTCCTCATTTCCCCTCCCCTCACCTTATCCCAGATCGAACTCTCCAAATTGACACGAAACGTTGACTCTTCTGCTCCTCGGATGCTGCCTGACCAGCTGGTGCTTTTCCAGCACCACAGTTTTTGTCTCTACACTTCCATCAATTTTCCCAACACTGTTTCCTACTAATACGGGTTTTCTTCAGTTCCTAACTCTCACTAAACCCTATGTTTCCCAATATTTCTGGTATGTTATTTGTAACTTCCTTTGTGAACACAGAACCAAAATATGTATTTATTTGGTCAGCTATCTGTTTGTTCCCCATTATAAATTCCGCTGTTTCTGACGGTAAGAGACTTGTATTTTCGATCATAAGTATAGGGGCAGAATTTGGCCATTCGACTATTAAATCTGCTCAGTCAATTGATCATGGCTGATATGTTTCTCTACCCCATTCTCCTGCCTTCTCCACATAACCGTTGACCCCCTTACTAATCAACAATCTATTTATCTCGGTCTTAAATCCATTCAATGACTTGGACCCCACAGCCCCCTGTGGTAATGAGTTCCACAGAGTCCCCACCCTCTGGATGAAGAAATTCCTCCCCATCTCAGTTCTGCAGAGTCATCCCTTCACTGTCAGGTCCCAGTCTGTCCTACTAGCGGAAACTTCTTCTCCATGACCACTCTACCTAGGTTTCTCAGTAGTCCGTTAGTTTCAAACAGAACGACCCAGAGTCCTCAACCACCCCTCATATGATAAGCCTTTCATCTTCAGAATTATTCTTGTAAACCTCCTGTGGGCCCCCTCCTAAAGCCAGCACATTGTTCTTTAGACACAAGACCCAGAATTACTCGCAATATTCCAAATACGGTCAGACCCAGAACACTATGCAGTTCCAGCAGCACATCGCTGCTGTCTTGTCGTAGTCCTTTTGACATGAATGCCATCATTGCTTTTGGCTTCACTGGTCTTTTTCTCCTCTTGCACTTGGAGTCAGTGTTTGGTTCTGCAAATTTACTCCAGTACTCTGTTTCCCTTTCTTAATTAATTCTTTGTCCTCTTCTGTTTAATTCTAAACTGGTCCGACTTTGCAGCTCTGTTGTTTTTCTGGCCAATTTGTATGCCTCTTCCTTGGATCTAATACTGTCTCTAATTTCCCTTGTGAGCCACGGTTTGGCAACCTTTCCTGTATTGTTTGTATGCCAGGCAGAAACGAATGACTGTTGCAGTTCGCCCATATGCTCTGCTATTGCCTTCCCATTCAAAGAGTCATAGAGATGTGCAGCACAGAAACAGCACTGATGATGTCGCCTAGCCAGGGGATGAAACGTTTGCTCCAAAAACTTCCAGCTCGGCGAACAGAACCACAACAACGAGCACCCGAGCTACAAATCTTCGCACAAACTTAGAAACAGACCCTTCCGTCTAACCCTTCCATGCTGACCAGATATCCTAACCTAATATAGTCCCATTTGCCAGCACCCGGCCCATATCCCTCCAAACCCTTCCTATTCATATACCCATCCAGATGCCTTTTAAATGTTGTAATTGTACCAGCCTCCACCACTTCCTCTGGCAGCTCACTCCATACACGCACCACCCTCTGTGTGAAAAAGTTGTGCCTCGGGTCCCTTTTATATCTTTCCCCTCTCACCTTAAACCCTGTAGGTTTTGGACTCCAACTCTGGTCCAGTCCTTCGGGTTGGACCGAAGGGTCTGTTTCCATGCTGTACATCTCTATGACTCTATGTCAGAGCTAATACCCTTCCTCACTATGGTGAGTTTGTGTGTGTGACAATAGAGGAATTTGAACACACAGGATAAAAATGACAAATCTTGAAACCAATGTTGTTTAAGCTTTGTAAAAAGTTTCTTTAACTTGATAGTGAACAGATTTTAAACTCCAATTGAAGTTACACTCCAAGTCACAGGGCACTGGTCTGAAATGTTTAAACCAAATGCTGGGGAAAGGGGGCTGAAAGTGAGCCAAGCGACATTCTGAATAAACAGTGATGAGCTTGTTTGTTGCCTTGACTTGACAGTGCTTTCAAATCGATTAAAACAATTGCTTAGAGAGGATCCAATGCAATTAAGAAAGGGGAATAAATACTGGCCTTGCCAGCAACACCCACACCCCATGAATGGATTAAAAAAACACCCAAGGCTACAGGAGAAAAGGGTGCACATATTAAACATTTTCTACAAAAGAATGGCTTAGCTTTTAGGGTGAGGGCTTTTAGTTTTTTTCATTTGAGGCAGTTTATTACCTACTGCGAGTATTATTGTTTTGTTTTGCATGTATTTCTGTGTATGGTTACCCACAGGCTGCTAGGGAGGGAGCAAGCTCCTGGGTTCAGACCCGGTGACACTTGTTTCCAAGTCAGGATGGTGTGTGGCTTGGCGGGGAACCTGCAGAGGGTATTCCCATGTATCTGCTGCCTGTGACCTTTGTGGAGGTGGTCATGTGTTGGAAATGCTGTTGGAGGAGCCTTGGTGGATTTCTCTCTGATTCTGAGAGCTCACTGCTCCTTTTTAATCTCACTACCACTGAGTCCCACACAGCTGCACTTCCAATCTGACTGCTTCAGCCTTTTGATAGTGCAGTCTCGATCCTGATCAGTAACGCTCTGATCCCCTGTCTCCCTCGAGCCTGATCCCCTGTCTCCCTCCTTTCCCATCCTACAGACCGGTGGAATGACGTCCTCAGTCCCGTCCCGTCCCTCCACCGACCTCCCCCCCTCAACCAGTCGCTTGTATCAGGCGTGGCCCTACTCTACCCTGCAGGTTACCAGCTGAGTTTCTCAGGCTGCTCTTTGCTGGGTGTGGTTCTGAGCCAAGGGTCACCCACATCTCTTTGCCTTGCCCACCCTCAACCCCCTTCTCTGTCCCAACAGGCAGAGAAAATAAAGAAGAAGAGAAACACATTGTTTGGAACCTTTCACGTGGCACACAGTTCTTCGCTGGATGATGTTGATCATAAAATACTATCGGCAAAGTGAGTATGGAGAGGGAGCAGAGGAGGGAGCAGAGGGAGAGGAGGTGCTGCTGGTGGTGACAGTATTCCAAGAGTATGGCATTGTATTGAACAGTTTTGTGAAGTAATCAGGGGAGACAATCTGGGCAGCAAGTGTCTACAGACAGTGACCACAAGTCAGCAGGAATACTGAGGTAGAGAGCTAACCCCATGATTCAGATCTCACTGTGTCTCTAGAGCATTAGTATGTAAGCATGATAGTTGGTGTTGGGCGGTTTGATATCAGGGGAATCTGCAGCAGCTCTGGCCGCATTAGTGGTTAATGACATGCTGCTCAGTGTAGTACCCAGTTCCATGAGGATCTTCACTAGTGGATCTTAGCCACTCTACATAGAACATAGAAGAATACAGCGCAGTACAGGCCCTTCGGCCCTCGATGTTGCACCGATACAAGCCCACCTAACCTACACTAGCCCACTATCCTCCATATGCCTATCCAATGCCCGCTTAAATGCCCATAATGAGGGAGAGCCCACCACTGCTACTGGCAGGGCATTCCATGAACTCACGACTCGCTGAGTAAAGAACCTACCCCTAACATCTGTCCTATACCTACCCCCCCCTTAATTTAAAGCTATGCCCCCTTGTAATAGCTGACTCCATAAGTGGAAAAAGATTCTCACTGTCGACCCTATCTAAACCCCTAATCATCTTATACACCTCTATCAAGTCACCCCTAAAACTTCTTTTCTCCAATGAAAACAA
>NC_057715.1:118137414-118141518 GCF_004010195.1 Chiloscyllium plagiosum | reverse complement strand
AATCAAGGCCAATGGCTCTGCACTCTCCTCCCTTGCTTCCCAGAGAATCCTAGGATAAATGCCATCAGGCCCAGGGGACTTATCTATTTTCACCCTTTCCAGAATTTCCAACACCTCTTCTCTACATACCTCAAAGCCATTCATTCTACTTAATTGTGACTCAGTATTCACATCGGCAACAATGTCCTGTTCCTGAGTGAATACTGACGAAAAGAAGGTGGGCTTTCACAGCGTCAACTGTGAGAAGTTCCCATAATTCAGCAGCATGCTTCTTGGGTTTCAGAGGTGACCCTTTAATTATCCCAGTTGATGTTGCCTGGGGTAACCTGTCAGTATTGGAGGTGAACTTGCTGCTCCTGAAGTACAGTAAAACCAAAGGTGTGACGCTGCGTGTGACACCACGTGACAATAATGTGCTATCCAGGAGGAGCATGTTCAAGGGATGAGGAGGGGGAGTTTCCCACTGAGCTGTAGGATGTGGGTCTTTGGCAATGTTACTCTCTCGGAGAGTTGATGGACCTGAGGATCTCTAGGATGTATGGAAGTAGCTGTAGGTGATAGTGACCTGTGTATACATGGGCAGGATGGGGGTGTTGTTCTCACTGGGAGTATGTGGTTGTGTATTAGCTGCTGTTTCTCTTTGCAGGCAGTCTCTGAGTGAGGTTACAGCAGCTTTACGGGAGCGCCTTCATCGATGGCAGCAGATCGAGATGCTGTGCAAATTCCAAATTGTCAATAATCCTGGCATCAGTGCCCTGCACTCGGTGCTGAACGTGGATCCAAGCTGGCTTGGACAGGCGCGGTCCACTCCCACACACTTCATCCTTACTGATGATCTAGACGATATGGAGGAGGAGTTGGTAACTCCAGTCACTCTCCAATGTAAGTAACAAGAACAACTTACTTACTGCAACAGCCGTTAGCAAAAGGCCATTTGACACATCCCACCATCTCCCTCAACACCCCAACATCCCTCTAACTTACCATCCCACCATCTCCCTCAGCCACTGAATCCCACTGTCTCATGGTTTTGGTTGGTTCCTTCATTAACTCCAGAAACACGCGTATTTAGTCAGCCACACGTGTATTTAGTCAGCCGCATTCCATTTAACTGCTTTGATATCTATTCACAATTTACTCTGTATTTAGTCAGCCACACGCGTATTTAGTCAGCCACACGCGTATTTAGTCAGCCACACGCGTATTTAGTCAGCCGCATTCCATTTAACTGCTTTGATATCTATTCACAATTTACTCTGTAAAAACAGTAACTGACAGGTGTTGACTGGATGGTTTGTGATGGGCTCCAATTTGGCACAGGATTGTAATGGAGGAAAATTCTAATCCTGGTCTACCCTTTTCGGCAGTTTCCGCTCTTCCTATTCTAACATTTTTGACAGGAGTCTTTGTCCTTAAACCCTTCGATCTCTTCACCTTCCCTTACATGAAGCTAACCACTCCATCTAAACCTCAGGAATCCTGTCCAGTCTCTCTTCCTCCCTTGCTGGCTCTCTGTTGTCCAGATTTTTCCTGGAAAGCACTAGTAAAGGTGCTGGATAAATGCAGGTTATTGTCTGGACTGTGTGAGGCTCTTATCTCTTCCAGTAAGAGCAGTGTTTTGATTGAAGAGTGAGTTGGAGTTGATGAAACTGTGATTTCACCTTTTGCCCTGGTGTGGACCTCCCTGCTAAGAAAATTAATCATGCAAACATGAATTCTTTCTTCTTTCCCATTCTTCCTTCCTCCATATGGTCATGTTTCTCATTTACATTTGAAATATTTATCTACTCCTCCCTTAAAAGGCGCACTGGTTCTTGCTTGAACTAGTATCTAAGAATAAGGAGCAACATGAGGATACTCAGTCCTTCAGCCCAGCTCTGCCATTCAGTAAGATCTGATTGTAACCTCAACACGACATTTCTGCATCCCATGTTTATCTTTCATCCCCTTGGGAACCAAAATACTATCTAACTATTTGAAGATTCTGTATCCACTGCCTTTTCAGGAAGGGAATTCCAAAGACTCTCAACTGTTTGAGAGAAAAATATTCTCTCAGCTCTGTCTTAAGTCAGCAAACCTATATTTTGATCCCTAGTTCTAGATTCTCCCACAGTTCTCCCTCCACAACCACCCAGTTAAGTTCCCTCAGGGTCTTACATGTTCTGATGAAGGGCTTTTGCCTGAAATGTTGATTTTCCTGCTCCTCGGATACTGCCTGACCTACTGTGCTTTTCCAGCACCACTCTGATCTAAACCCCCGTCTTACATGTTTCAGTTGAGTCACTTCTGACTCTTTGAAACTCCAGAGGATACAGGCCTAGTCTGTCTAATCTTTCCTTATAAGGCAATCTGCTTATTCCAGGTATTAGTCAGGTAAACCTCCTCCAAAGTGCTTCCAGCTGGAGGTGGAGCAATTAACATTCCTCAGTGTAAAGAGGTGTCCGCTATTTTCACTCTGGCTTTGGACACAGCACTCAGTTAGAGAAGGCTTCATGTTGTTGGATTTGCTTCCTCCCACCATCCATCACTTCTCCACCAAAGAAAGAATTCGGCCAAGCCTCCACCTTGTGTTCTCACTTGCTGTGGCCACTGGGGGATGTGATTATCCATGTATTCACATCCTGGTTATTTCTGTGCTGACTTTACCAATTCACCTGGTGTCACTGCCCCAGCATAGAAAGAGGCCGTGCAGCCTGTCTTGTCTTTGTTGGGTGAATAAACGAGCCAACTACCCTGATCCCATCGGCCAGCACCTGGTGCACAGCCCTACAGGTTACACTGCTTCAGGTGCAGATCCAAATTGGTGGAGAGTTTCCTTCTCAACCACTATCAGTGCAACGGATTCTGGGAACACCCCACCCTCTGGGTGAGAAAGCTCTTCTTTATGTCTCCTTCTTTCAAGCAGCCTCCTTTGCCCCCTGGTAGCTGACCTCTCCTCTTGGTGGAACAGGTCTTCAAGCCCCTTATTATTTTGAACACCTCACTTAATTCAGCCCTCAGCCTTCTCTGCTCTAAGGAAAGCAGTCCCAGTGTTTGTGATCTTTCCTCCTTTGTCCCTTCTCCACATCAGTTCTGTCCTTCCTACAACTTGGTGGCCAGAATACACAAGCTCTGCTCTGGCCCAGCCAGTGTCTCTTCCATTTCCAGCCTTAGACCCCTGATCATGAAATACCTTCTCTCTGTAAACCCTGCACATGCTTCCTTTTCAGATACTGATCCAATTCCCTCTTGAGAGTGTGGATGAAAGCGAGTATCAGGCCATTAGCACTCACATTCCACCGTCGCCATTGCTCCTAGTCACCTAATCAACCTGAGCTTCTCCAACCTAACCTTGTCATTAAGTCTGCTCATCCCTGGAACCATTTCATAAACTTCCCCTGCAGCTTCTCCCGGTCGCTTCCTAGAGTGTGGTGACCAGGACTGAACACAGTACTCTAGTTATGGTCTAATCAGAGTCTTATAAATTTTCCACACAGCCTCCCTACTTTTGTACTCAGTGCATCTGAGATCCCATACACTTTGCTAACTCAAGGGCAGTTAGGTATGAGCCCTGAATGCTGATCTAACCAACAGTGTCTGCACCCCATGAACAAATAGGAAAAATATTCATCTCTCAGAATGTCCTCCTAAGATTGATCCCACATCCCTTTGTCCCTGCATACTCCTTAGATCTGGGCCATTTGCTCTCTGTCACTTCTCTCTATCTCTTCTACCAAAATGCAACACATCTCACTTCCCTGTACTAACTTCCATCTGTCACTTGCCTGGCCAATTCCTCAGCCTCTCTGTATTCAGTTGTGGTTGAGTGGTATTATCCTCACCATCTGTAACTTTACAAAGTTTGATTTCATGGTCAGATTTTAAGATTTTACTCTTGTTTTCCAACGTTCAAGTTATTTATATGCACCAAAACGATAGTAGTTCAGCACTGACCCTTGGGGAGCCATGCTCTCCATTATGGTCCAGTCTGGAATGTAGCTATTTATTAAGACTCACTGTCTTCAGCTGTTTTTTAATCCAGATTGATGTTGATCTTCCACTCCACAAGTTTCAAAACCAGAGCGTTTGGGTGGGTGTTAGCAGTATTTAAGGTTACTTTGTCTG
>NC_057715.1:118122454-118136914 GCF_004010195.1 Chiloscyllium plagiosum | reverse complement strand
CTGGGGCCACTGTTGTTTGTTATATACATAAATAATCTGGAAGAGGGCACTGTTGGTCTGATCAGTAAGTTTGCAGATGACACGAAGATTGGTGGAGTAGCAGAAAGCATAGGGGACTGTCAAAGAATACAGGAGAATATACATACACTGGAGGGTTAGGCAGAGAAGTGGCAGATGGAGTTCAATCCAGGCAAATGTGAGGTGATGCAATTTGGGAAGTCTAATTCTAGAGCGAACTGTACTGTAAACGGAAGAGCATTGGGCAAAGTTGATGGGCAGACAGATCTGGGAGTGCAGCTCCATTGTACCCTGAAGGTGGCTGCACAGGTGGATAGAGTGGTCAGGAAGGCATATGATAAGCTTGCCTTCATTGGACTGGGTATTGAGTATAAGAGCTGGCAGGTCATATTAAAATTGTACACAACGTTGGTTCAGCCGCATTTAGAATACTGTGTACAGTTCTGGTTGCCACATTACCAAAAGGATGTGGACGCTTTGGAGAGGTTGCAGGGAAGGTTTACAAGGATGTTGCCTGGTATAGAAGGTGCTAGCTATGAAGAGAGGTTGAGTAGGTTGGGATTGGTTTATTAGAAAAAAGGAGATTGAGGGGGGACCTGATTGAGGTTTACAAAATCATGAAGGGTATAGACAGGGTGGATAGAGACAAGCTTTTTCCCAGGGTGAAGGATTCAATAACGCGAGGTCACGCTTTCATGGTAAGAGGTGAAAAGTTTAAGGGGGATACACGCGGCAAGTACTTTACACAGAGGGTGGTGGGCGTCTGGAACGATTTGCCAGCAGAGGTGGTAGAGGCAGGCACGGTAGATTCATTTAAGGTGTGCCTGGACAGATGCATGAGTAGGTGGGGAGTAGAGGGATACAGGCGCTTAGGAATTGGGCGGCCGGTTTAGACAGTAGATTTAGATCGGTTCCGGTTTGGAGGGCCGAAGGGCTGTTCCTGGGCTGTAAATTTTCTTTGTTCTTCGTTCTTTCATTGAGTTAGCTGAAACACAGCAGCTTTCCCCTTGTAAAGGCCCTGTATGACCCAGATGAGCTTTTATGACAACTGATGGCGCCATTACTGAGAATAGTTTTCAATTCCAGGGTTTTTAAGTTAATGGATTAAATTTAAATTATCACTAGCTGCCACAGTGGGGTTTGAGTCTGTGTCCCCGAACATTTGCCTGGTCCTCTGGATTAGTAGGCCAGCTACGTTGCCACACCAACAGCACTGCCCCTTTGCTGGGGTTAATTCTGCATGACGTCACTGTGCAACCTAGCACTGGAGCAGCGATCCAGATGGAGAGCAAAAATCCCACCACAAAATATCAAAGTGAAAGGAACTGCACCAATTTCAAATTGTTGCAAAATTCCAACCACTTGAGTTGAGGCCTTTGATTGAAGGAAGACAGTCAGTCAGACAGCCAACCTTACTCAGTCTGGTTCTGTCTTTGACTCCATTCCCGTTGCTAAAGTGGTTAGCTGATTGTTTGCTGTCCTCTGAAGTGGCCCAGCAGGGTCATCATACCAAAGTTGTTTCACCTTCTCCAGGCACTGATCAATTGGCAATAATTATTGCCATTGCCAGATGTGAGCCATTTCTGACCAACTCCAAATGGCCAGGAGCAGGTGGTTGTGAGCTGTCGAGCTGTACTGCTTCAGTCTGTGTAGGGACCCTCAGAATGCCATTAGCGATGGACCTCCTGCTATTGGAATTGTACCTGTCCAGGCAAGTGGGGAATATTCAATCACACCTGACTTCGGCCTTATAACACCCAGCAACTCTGGGGTTACTATTAATCAGAAACTGGACCAGCCATATAAACCCTGTGGCTGCAAGTGCAAGTCAGAGGCTAGGAATCCAGCAGCAAGTAACTCACCTCCTAATTCACCAAAGCCTGTCCAACATCTACATGGCCCAGTGGTACTGGCAGCAGTGCGTATCATTTACAAGATGCATTGCAGAAATTCACCAAAGGTCTTTAGGCAGCACCTTCCAAACTCATGACCCATTCCATTTAGAAGGACACAGGCAGCAGATCAATGGGAACACCACCCCCTGCAATTTCCCCTCCATCCAGACGTGGAAATATATCACCGTTCCTTCAGTGTCACTGGGTCAAAGTCTTGGAATTCCCTCCCTAAGGGCATCGTGGGGCTATCTATAGGCATGTCAACTATCAAGAAGCCCCCTAGCCACCACCACCTTCAAGGGTAACTAGGGCGGGCGGTAAATGCCAGCCCATAGTCAGGGGTAAATGTAGGGGAATAGGTCTGGGTGGGTTGCTCTTCGGAGGGTCGGTGTTTACTTGTTGAGCCAAAGGGCCGCTGTATGGAATCTAATCTAATCCAATTTCTCATTGATGACTACAGAAAAATATAGTGAGCAGGCATGGGAAATATTAGCTGAATTGCTTGCCACAGAATTCCCAGCCTCTGACCTGTTCTTGGGGCTACAGTATTTATAAGGCTCATCCTGTTATGTTTCAGTTGGAACTGCCCCCACTTTCAGTTGGAACTCCCCCCCCCCCCCCCCCACCCCCAATTCCCAAAGATTCCAATCTTGCTTTGGCTCCTTGATGCCACACTTGGTCATCTGTTGGGTTGCTGTTAAGAGCAGTCACTCCCACCTCATCTTTTGGGATCAGCTGTATTATCCATGCTGGGATCAAAGTCAGGAACTGAGTGACTCTGATAGAATCCAAACTAAATGTCAATGAGCAGGTTAATGCTGACAAAACTCTGGCAACATCTGTCATTGGAAAGATGTTAGCATTCATTACACAGGATTTAATTGCCAAGCATTTAGAAATACCGACTGTGATTTAAGCAGAGTCAGCATGGCTTCATGAAGGGCAGTTCTACCTGACCAAATTCATTAGAATTTTTTAGCAGGATAGATAATGAAGAATCAGTTGATGTAATATATTGGTATTTCCAAAAATCATTTAATAAGATAACCACACATTAGTGTACTTAATAAGATACAAGCCCATGGTGTTAGAGCTATTGTATTACAATGGATTGAGGATTGGTTAAGTAATAGAAGACAGAGAGTTGGGAAAAGGATGGAACCCTTAAACCAGTGGAGTGCCCCAGGGATCAGTGCTGGGGCACTATTATTTAGAATGTATGTTAATGACTTGGATGAGGAAAGTGAATAGACTATCACCAACTTTGCAGATATCACAAAAATAGACGGGAAGGCAAGTGGTGAGGATGGCACAAGGAGTGCGCAAGGACTTGGCAGATGGAATATAATGTGTGGAAATGAGAGGTTTCGCACTTTGTCAGGAAGAACAGAGGGACTGAATATTATTTAAATGGAGAAAAACTGCAGTATAGAGCAGTTTGGGAGTCCTCCTTCATACTTCACAAAAAGCTAGCATCCAAATTCAGCAGATAATAGGGAAAGCAAGTGAAATGTTAGCATTTTATTTCAAAGGGAGTAAAATATAAAAATAAGGAAATCTTGCGAAAGCTATGGAAGGCAGTGTCAGACCACAGCTGGAATACTGTGAACAGTTTTGGGCCTGTTATCTAAGGAAGGGAATTGGAGGTAGTCAGGAGGCGATTGACTAACTTGGTCCCAGGTGAGGTTGAGTATGTTGGGCAGGTACTGATTGGAATTTAGAGGAATGGTTATTATACCTCACTGAAACAGACCAGATTGTGAGGGACTTGACAGGTTCAATGTGGACAGGTTGTTTTCCCTTTGTTGAAGAGTCTTCTCTAGGGGTCACCAGTTTTCTCTCTGTCTGCCTCACCCGCTGTTAGCTCTCGTCACCACTTTGTTCTCCTCACTGTTTTGCTGGCTCTTGCTCTGTCGTCACTTTTTCCTCCCCTGCTGACCCTCATTCCAAGTCACAAACAGAGAAACCCCCTTCCTAAAGTGAGGTGAATGGTGTCTTTTCACGGTTCAGAATTAAGCTGATCTAGTGGTGCTTTATTTTTTTGTCACTAACAAAGCCTTTTCCGCAGCTTGGTCAGCACTGGGACCTGTCATGTTGAAGCTTTTGCACAATAATCCACCTCTAACAGCACGTTAGCTCTGATCTGGTCACTGTATGTCCACAGTATTTGTATAGTGACAGGAGGCTGGTGTTAAGAAGGTTCCTGGTAGAGTTTCTCTTTCTCCCACAGCCCTGTCTGTGGTCTGAGTGACACTGGTCTGTTCACAGTAAAGGCTGGACTCTGACTGGTAGCTGCAGCACCCTCACTGTGAAGGGCCATTTCTGTATTATTTCATGAGCAGGAGCTGAGGAGGTTGGCCCACCTGCTTTGAGCTCTGTGTGTACGTGCTGCCCATTTGTGAAGTGACAAGAGTAGAGGCTGTGCCTCTCTTGGGTGGCAGTGGGTCTGGTGTTTCTGCACCTTCCCAGTGGCACAGCTGGTGGGCGATACTGGCCCCTATGACGCAGCAGTCCTCCATTAGGTGGCACTGGTGCCAGGTCCATTGGGGATTTAGTGTTGAATTTGGATTGGTGCATTGGGGATGGGCAAATGCCACAGGGTAATGGATGTAGGCAGACGTATGACAGCATGGGACTGGCACTGGGGGCAGACTGGGGTGGGCATTTGGGGCCTTGAGCAGATAATGATGTTTCCTGTGCACTGAGTGTTTTGTTCTATTTTCTCTCCTCACAGCTTCCCTCAGCGTGCACCCATCTGTTCGCCAGCGTCAGGTTGACTCTCAGCACGCTGCTGGCTCCCAGAGGTTGGTAGAAGGTTTTATTCCTGGGCAAAGTGAATCTCTCCCATGGAGCAACAGGGCATCTCTCCGCCGTATGCAAAGTCTTTCCTATATCTGTCCCTGCTCTGATGTGTTTGGACCTGCCTTATCCTCCTGCACTCATTCTCACTGCTTCCATCATCCCTCTCACCATCTGGAAACCATTCCTGACCTTCCCCCTCCTGATGTCCTTGATGTCTCCACTGGGATCCGCGTGCGGACTAGAAGTCATGGGTACTGCACTTTTCCTTTTGTTCCTGCCTGCCGGACTGGCTTGCTCTGACTTGCAGCTTGTTGCTGACTCTGAGAGTGTGTTTCTGTGTGTAGCTGTGCAGTTCATCAAGGTGCCAGTAGCATGTGTGCAAACCCAACTCCACGCTGCATGGTGTGTTCTGAACAATCTTATGTGTTTGTGTCTTATCCCAAGATTGTGTATGGGGTAGTATGCACAGTTCTGTTTGTACAAACCCCTGCTACCAGGCACTCCTTTGTGTAGAATGCAGTGCTTAGACCTGTGTGTGTCTGGGTTGCTGCATCAGTGAATAAGTATGTGTCCATGGGTAGTCACCATAATTCAGTTAGATTTAGTTGTTACAATCTCTATAGTGAACGATACCATTTAGAATGTGAAAGAAAAACAAATTGCTGGAGAAACTGAAAGAAATATGATGTTGGTGAGGCCTATTCTGGATTATTGTGTCTATTTCTGCTCTCTCTGTTATAGGAAGGATATTATTAAGCTGGAAAGAATTCAAAAGAGATTTAACAGGAGGTTGCTGGGAATAGAGGGTTTGAGTTGTAAGCAGTGGCTGGATAGGCTGGGAGTATTTACAATGGAGCGTAGGAGGTTGGGAAGTGACCGTACAAAGGTTTATAAAATCATCAAGGGTATAGATAGGGTGAATGGCCGGTGTTTTTTTCCCTGCGGTGGGAAATTTCAAGTCTGTGGAGCATACTTTTAAGGTGAAAGGGGAAATATTGAAAAAAGACTTGGGGGGTAGTTTCTTTACACAGAACAAGAACATTACAGCGCAGTACAGGCCCTTCGGCCCTCGATGTTGCGCCAAACTGTCATACCAATCTGAAGCCCATCTAACCTACACTATTCCATGTACGTCCATATGCTTGTCCAATGACGACTTAAGTGTACTTAAAGTTGGTGAATCTACTACCGTTCTAGGCAAAGCATTCCATACCCTTACTACTCTCTCAGTAAAGAAACTACCTCTGACATCTGTCCTATATCTATCACCCCTCAATTTAAAGCTAAACCAGAGAGTGGTTTGTGTGTGGAATGAACTTCCAGAGGAAGTGGTGGATGCGGGTACAGTTACAACATTTAAAAGACATTTGGACAAGTTCGTGAATCGGAAAGGTTTAGAGGCATATGGGCCAAAAACAGGCAAGTGGGACTCTTTAGATTAGCATTATGTTTGGCGTGGACTGATTGGATCAAAGAGTCTGTTTCTATGCTGTCTAACTCGTATTTGTGGAGAGAAAGCAGAGTCAATGTTTTGGGTCCAGTGACCCTTCTTCAGAACTGGAAATTCAGAAATTCCAGTTAATTGCTGGAAAGGCTGCTATAACAAGATTTCCAAGTTTCAAAGCTTTTATCACAACCAATGATGAAAAGCACTAATGACTAAACGCAATTTTCTTCTAGTAGTTATCTATGCTTCTAAACTACAGGCAGAAACATTCCTATTTTATTTTTGATTAGGAGATGCTGGTTTTGGACTGGGGTCTACAAAAGTTAGCAATCACACAACACCAGGTTATAGACCAACAGGTTTATTTGGAAGCACTAGTTTTTGGAGCGCTGCTCCTTCATCAAATACTATCACACATCAAGTTTCCCATGGCATTACAGTCTCTTTCACAAATAGTCCACAATTGTTCCCAACTTCCATTGGGTTTTTTTGTAGCTCTGATGTGCTGGATAATAAATTTGAAGAGTTTCCAGTCACTTTCTGATTTTCTGGGGATTCCTAAACCCACCATCAGCAGTAAAGCTTGTTGTATTGCCCCCTGGCTGTGCCTGGAGAGAATCCTTTGGTGACTGCAGCGTGTGTCGCTTTGTTAGAGACACTCCATCTCCCATACCCAGCTGTGATAGCTCACAAAACAAGCAGTCTTTGCTCTCCACATAAACTGCTGTTAGTCTGTCATATTTATTACTCTCGGGAAGCGTGTAACCTGATCTCAAAAATCACTTCTGAACCCTCTTTCCCTGTAGCAACATGAAGTATGTTAATCTTGCATTGAAGGCTAAATGCTAATTAGCTATTACCAATCCCAAGGTTCACTGTCCTCATTATATACTTCCAAATAGGCCACATGACCCAAAAATTTACCGTAAGTTTAAAGCTATTGTTCCAAAGTATTATCATTTTATAAATGTCATCATTGTTACGTAGCGTAAATATGAAGAGGATCAAGATGGACCAGGATTAAACATGCTTCATTGGGGCAAAGGCCTGCGTTATGAATCTGAGCGATGATTTGGGGAAGGTGGACTGGAAGCACCGACCTGCAGATGGTCAGTGTCAGAGCAATGGGTAGTATTGAAGGAAGAGGTAGAGAGGGAGGAGGTTGGGATTTCCAGATAGGCTTTAATGGCAATCAGCAATGGTTTCATAGTCATCTGCTGTACTGGGATTCAAACCCAGGTCCCTCTAGTGACAATACCGCTCTGCCATCAGCTCTCCCAAATCATAGATCAGTAAAATGGCCTTGTACTGCTATCCAGAGTAAAAGAGACTTTCACCAGCTTTCTTTATTGTGCTAAAAAGAACACCTTTGTAATAAAACAAAATCATCCTGAAGAGTAAATGTCATACATTGGTTACCATGTGGTCTATAATTTCCGTATTAAA
Source organism: Chiloscyllium plagiosum (assembly GCF_004010195.1). Lineage (NCBI taxonomy): Eukaryota > Metazoa > Chordata > Chondrichthyes > Orectolobiformes > Hemiscylliidae > Chiloscyllium > Chiloscyllium plagiosum. Next base: position 118,129,306 of record NC_057715.1, on the reverse strand, counting down.
TCACCCTTTTGATCCCAGGGATACTTGCACAGCACAACAGATAACAGACTCTGCAGAGGTGATATCTTCTTTACAAAATACGTAAGAAACAGCCCTGTGAGCCAAGGGTCCAAAAACAAAGATAGAATTTGATGAATTCTCACAGTCCACTGAGTTTCTTGTTGACTAAGTCGAAGTGCTAAGAGCTGTAGACTGATCAAAGATCTTCAGTTTAGATTGAACTCAACTAGATCCAAGTATTTGAAAAGTGTCCACAGCCCATCTTTACAAGGTTATAAGGTGGCCAGAAATAATGATACTGTGAAATTTTATCAGGTTCCCAAGAATACAACAGAGAGAGAGGGAGAGAGAGACACTGGGGCTGTCCTTCCTTGTAACTGCTGAGGTCTTTGAAAGCTGAAATTAAACCCAGAAAGAGTTACAATACATCCAGCAGCACAGAGAGCCCCTAGATATTCAAAGCCAGATTTTCCAGCAGTTAAGAACCTTAAACACTTTTCCTTAAAAACTCTATCTCTCAGATCATTTCCAATAAACCACGTGGTTAAAATTCAGATAATATCCAAACAGTTGAATATCTTTCAGTTTTTCCTCTGAGTATAAATATGTATTCCCAACAATGGGAAGGTTCATGATTCCTCTGGTTTCTCTTCCATTTCCTCTTGTACCCTCTGAGGTAATCTTGTCGAGGGGAGATGACTCTCCTTCGGAACTGTTTACTGTCCTGTCCCATATTAGTTGTTAACATTAACAGTCCTCTCTCTTCAAGTTGATGTCCCCCTCTCCTTTAAATCTGCCATCATCACCTTCTCCTCAAAAAAACATCATTTGACCCCTCCAGCCTATCTCCAACCTCCCTTTTCCCCTAAACCTCGTGACTGGGTAGTCATCACCTACATGAGTTCCTATCATTCCCAGAACACCTGTTAGAATCTCTCCCATCAGGTTCGTGCCCCAGTACTGAAATAGCTCTTTTCAAAGTGCTGACATGGTGACAGTTTCCTCCTCCTCCAACCCTTCTCCATTGTCATCGGCTGGTGGGACTCCTCTCACTTGGATCCATTCTGATCTGTCTCATTGTAGCCGAAAAATCGTCAGTAATGATTTCTTCCTGCACTTTTCCCTCTGGTGGACCTAGGAATCTGGACTTGGCCTCTCCAATTGCTCATCTGCACACTGCCCCTTGTTGACACCATCCAAACCCAGCAGTAGTTTTCCCATGTCCACTGACAGCACTGAGCTCCACCTCAGCAGCACCTCCCTTGACTTCTGCTGTTGCTAAATTACTGTAATAATTACCCAACACCCCAAGAAATTTCCTACTATTAAATATTGGAAAGACTGAAGCCAACAATTTTGCTCCCTGCTCCAAACTGACTTCATTCCTTCCTCAGTAGCAGTCTGACATTAAACCCGTCTGTTCATAGTCTTGTTGTTACATTTAACCTTGAGATCAGCTCCCAAACTCTTTATTTATGGCACCATTACAACCACGTATTCCAACCTTTGCAATGTTGACTCTGTGTCCTTACTCAGTTTATCTGCTGCTGAAACTTTCATTTATTTCTTTGTTACCTCTGGACTTGGCTGTTCTAGTACACTCCTGGTTGTTCTAGTACACTCCTGGTTGTTCTAGTACACTCTTGGCTGTTCTAGTACACTCCTGGCTAGTCTGCTGGCTGTTCTAGTACAATCCTGGCTGGTCTCCACCTTCTACCATGGTGTTATCCATGGTCTAACTGTCATCAAATCCCCTTCACCCCATGACCCCATATCCACTCAGTTTCACTGGCTCTTAGTCACGTGGCGTATTATCTTACTTGAAAATATGGATGAGAATAGTATGATTATTGCCTTTATGTCCCTCCCTTTTTCCATGATCTTGTCCAGACCCATGTCCAAGATCTCTGCACTCCTCTTCATTGCGCCCTGTTGAACACCCTGGGGTTTGACGCTTTCAGTTGTTTTGGCCTGTCTATCTGGAATTTCCTCCCGACATCTGTCCGCCTCACTTTCCTCCTTTTGAGATACTCCTCAAAACCAACCTCTAGGTCAACTGACCTAATATCTCCCAGCGACCTGCCATCCCTGGATCAGAGACATTTGGTTCTGTGATGCTGTGACACACCTTCTGACATGTCGTTAAGTCAAAGATACCACATGAATGTGACTTGTGTCGGTTGAAGTGGAGCATACAAGCACAGGGAGGTTTATGTTAGAACTCTGTAAAAGCTGAACTACTCCATAGCTACAGTCCTGCATATAGTTCTGGTTACCACATTGGAGGAAGAGACTGATCACAGCAGAGAGGGTAAAGAAGAGATTTAAAATGCTGCTGCCAGAGTGGAGTCTTTAGAAGGATTGAGAACAAGAGAGCACAGATTTAAACTAATTAGTAAAAGAAGCGAAAGCAGGGTGAGAGCAAGCAGTTTCTCACAGTGTGTGATTTAGGGTCTGGATTGTGCTGTGTTCCAGGGCAAAGACTGGAGAATGGCATATTCGGTGGTTCAGACACAACGGGCTGAAAGGTCTCCATTTATTCTGTAACAATTCTGTGAAGAGAGGAGCATGAGGAGAGATTTAATTGAGATGTGTAAAATTATGAGGAACTGCAATAGAGAGGATTGATGGACCTGTTTTCATTACCATTACCAAACAAGTCAATAGGGAACAGGGAATATAGTAATTGGTAGGATTAGAAAGGAATGAAGAAATTATTTTCACAGTGTGATCTGAAAGAGTGGTACAGGCAGAATCCCTCCTCATATTGAAAAAGGTCATTTGGATATGGACTTGAAATGCTGTAATCTACTGGATAATTATCATTATTAAAGAGCTAGAAAGTGAGATTAGTCTGAGTGTGTTCTTTCAACAGGCACAGCCATGATGGGCCAAATGGTCTCCTTTGTGCTGGCATTTGTGATGCGGATTTTGTCAGTGATGGGTTGCTCCCTGACTTGTCTGTCTTTGTGTGTCGTCTGTACTAAGTGTGCCATCTCCTAAAGGTTAGAAATCTTAACTGAGCTGTACACCTGTATTGGCTGCTGTGCGGTTTCTGTTTTAATGGTGAGCCTATCCTTCAGTTTCCTGCAGCCTCTATTTTAATTTCAATCCTTGCTTCAGTCTTTTTATTGCCCTACTTTGTCTTCATTTCATTGGCCTGTTCCCCTTCTTGATTAAGCTGTTTATGCATTCACCCCCAGCACACCATGAAGTCTCTGCTTTCAGTTTGAAGCCTCCTCCCTTTCAGGAATCAACGAAAACGTTACAAATGGCTGCCAGTAACTGGGGACGAACATCAGAGGGGCATTGCAAAAAAATCTGTGATTTTAGTAAAACAAAAATCAGATTGTTGGTTAATTAAATATTGGATATGGAGAAGGAAACAGAAGGATTATCCAGTTGTGTCATGATGAGTCTTGTATCTGTTCAAAGTGTGAGGGATGGGTTGTTCTGATGGTGGGGCTATCAGGTGAACCATGATGGCTGACTGTGAGACACCAGGTGGAACCTTCAGGATTACACCTGTCCAGCAGCAACACCTCAAAACCACAAGCTTCACACTCCAGAGCTGAAGGGAATCGCAGCGCTTGGGTATGAGCACCAGCAGGTAGCAGTATAGCCAGAGGAACCACTGCAGCGACCATCCTTAGTGAGTGGTGGCAGGGAGTCACCTCACTGTTAGATGTATAGTGTGTTCTGTGTAATGTTAACATGTGGCCAAGCCTTTTAGAACAGAGTGTCCCCTAATGCTGTTCAGTGCTGGGCTGGCTAACCTGAGGGTAGGGATGTCACAATTGGCCTCAGTAACCTTTGGGATCGAGATTGGTGAGAGAATTCGCTTAGGTTCCCAATGAGTAGCTTGTGATCCATTGAGCCTTCCCAGAAATCTGTTTGACAACTGTGATTGCACAGAATTCCTTGTCATTGATCAGCCCACTGAACCAGTCCTTGTTATTGGTAGTATTGTCATTGAAATGATTGTACAATTTGTTTTTGGACCTGGAAGTTGCTGTGTGATGTCTAAGGAATGAATTTTGTTTTAGGGCCCACCAGGGTAATCCTTCAGGTTTGCAGCCTCAGCTCAGGGAGTGTGTGTTGTACCATATCAGGTGGGGAGAGAATGGTGCACAAACGTGATGCTGCTGCAGTTGAATGCCACAGTGCTTGCTTACGTAGCGACTAGTCTTCTGGAGTTGGGCAGGAGACTTGGTCTCTGAAGGTCAGGGATCAGGAGGTGGAGGTGAGCAGAACAACTGTATTAAATCACTGCTAAAGGAGCAAGACCACTGCATTTATCACCTTGGGGTCTTTGATGATAAGTCTGGAATCCCAGGGGTGAATTGGATGGAAACGGGACATATCATTCTGTTGTTGGGAGTGAATCCAGAGTATGTGGTAACTGCTAACCCCCGCTCTGAGTGCGTGCACATTTTGCTGTAGTTATTCCTGAGTGGCTGGTCTTGTTTTCCTGTTTTTGCTTGAAACATCAAGTGGGTTGGTTTTCTGATGTTGGTGTGAGTAGAGCACGTTTTCACAGGGCTCCGATCTCTGTCACATCTCGGGGTGGCTGATTACTACCTTTGGTGCTGCCATCTCCTCACTATTTCTCTAGTCTCAGAATTTAAGGATTTGAACTTATAATGGTTGGCAGTTCCTGCTTTGTTCCTTCTATCCCTCTGTCACTCACTTGGCCACTTGATCTGTCTTTTCTCAACCCCTCTCTGTGTGTCCACTCCACCCCAATACTCCTCTTTGATTCACGGAGAGTTCGATGAGGGAAATAAAGATTATGGTAAAACAAGGAAAGGAGGATGTGTGATGCACCTGAAATGAATTCTTCAAGTGAGAACCAGGCCAATTAAAATAAGTTTGAGAGGCAAGATGAAGGGGAAGCTAAGATTGAAAGGGAAAGCGAGAGTGTACGATTGGCGAAGTTGATGGGATGTTGGGCTTTATTAATAAGGGTATTGAGGCTGGAGGAATGCACTGTCACTATTGGTGCACTCCTCCATGGATCACAAAATGACCATGTTTTCCAGTTACCAAGATGATCATTTCAATCCCTTCTCTCCATCAGATGTTAAGTAACAAGCTCCATCGACCAGCTTTCTTCATAAATTAAGGGAGGGCAGGTATAGGACAGATGTTAGGGGTAGGTTCTTTACTCAGCGAGTCGTGAGTTCATGGAATGCCCTGCCAGTAGCAGTGGTGGACTCTCCCTCATTATGGGCATTTAAGCGGGCATTGGATAGGCATATGGAGGATAGTGGGCTAGTGTAGGTTAGGTGGGCTTGGATCGGCGCAACATCGAGGGCCGAAGGGCCTGTACTGCGCTGTATTCTTCTATGTTCTAAGCGATTGTTGATTCATTCTCAACGATTATTCAATGAAGATACAATACCTGGATAAAATACACAGTCAGTGTTATAGAAATGTAAATTGTACTTTTTTATAACCCAAAATGGCACGGTGGCTCAGTGATTAGCACTGCTGCCTCACAGCGCCAGGGACCTGGATTTGATTCCAGCCTCGGTGACTCTGTGTGGAGTTTGCACATTCTTCCTGTGTCTGCAAGGATTTCTCTGGGTGGTCCGGTTTCCTCCCACAGTCCAAAGATGTGTAGACTAGGTGGATTGGCCGTGAGGAAATACAGGGTTACAGGGATAAGGTAGGGAGGGGTTGGGTTTGGGTGGGGTGCTGTTTAGAGGGTTGGTGTGGACTCGATGAGCTGAATGGCCTGCTTCCCTACTGTAGGGATTCGATGCAAATGCACTAATTTAAGGAAAAGAGAAAAGGAAATATTTCTCTGCACAATTTGACTTTCTGAAGGAAAACCATAAACACATTGAGGTTAATGGATTATTCTTAAAGGCAAAAGGATAAAAGATGGAATGTTGCAACATCTGTTGCTAAGAGATTCTGACATGTTTGGTCAAGTCACTAATCATGGACAGCTGTCTCTAAAATCTGAAACTGATGATAGGGTTGATACAGTCAGATGGGCTGAATGGTCACCTTCTCATTGTAACAAGAATCTGATTCTTGTGGACACAGCTTACTCAGGAAATACAAACTTGATAAGTTCTTTCAATTTCTGATCCAGAAGAAAACAAGCCTTACCCTGACCTCAACAAAGAGAAGAAATGGGAAATCTCAGCTGGGCAGCTTGTTCTTATCAGGCTTTCCTCCACTAAGTACAGTGAATGGTGGAGCTGGTCACTGCCGTGTAACATTCACACAATACAAATGTCAGGGAATGATTAACCCCCACAAGAGAGAATCTGTCCAGCATCTCTTGACATTCACTTGAGATTCCCCTCATTCTTCGAAACTGCAATTAATATAATCCTCACTGATCCATCATGTCCTCATGCGTCAGTGCTGCCATCTCAGGGATCAGTCTGGTAAACCTTCACTGCCTGCCCTCTGGAACAAGAACATTCTTCCTCAGAGAGAGACAATAACTGCACACAATATTCCAGGTGTGGTCTCACCAAGGCCCTGTATAATTGCAGCAACAAATGCTGCTTCTGTTTTCGAATCCTCCTGCTATGAAGGCCAACAGACTATCTGCAATAGACTATTGCTTTCTTTACTATCTGCTGTACCTGCATGCTTACCTTCAGCGACTGGTGTACAAGGACACGCAGGACTTGTTGCACATTTTCCCCTCTCAGTTTATAGCCATTTGAGATATTCTGCCTTCCTGTTTTTCTTATCAATCAGCGTGTTCGGATGACACTGCAACATCTCTGCGTCCAGCCCAGAGCTCACCCTCCCACCCAGCCCATAGCTCACCCTCCCACCCAGCCCATAGCTCACCTTCCCACCCAGCCCATAGCTCACCCC
>NC_057715.1:118112473-118121628 GCF_004010195.1 Chiloscyllium plagiosum | reverse complement strand
CACCCTCCCACCCAGTCCAGAGCTCACCCTCCCACCCAGTCCAGAGCTCACCCTCCCACCCAGCTCAGAGCTCACCCTCCCACCCAGCTTTGTGTCATCTGAAAATCTAGAAACATTATATTTAGTTCCCTCATCTAAATCATTGATATATTTTGTGAATAATGGGTCCTGCAGTACTACACTAGACACTGCCTGCCACTCAGTAAAAGACCCGTTTATTTGTAATCGTTTCCTGTCTGCCAACTAGTTTTCTATCCATCTGAAGACTCTGTCCCCAATCCCATGGACTTTAATTAGAAACATTAATCTCCAAAGTGGAACTTTGCTGAAAGCCTTCTGAAAGACCAAATAAACCACATCCACTGGCCCCCTCTCATCAACTCTACAGGTTGAAACATCTTCCCCCCCCCCCCCCCCCCCTCAGCCATCCTTATAAGTTCCATTGAGTACCGACCCAGAGTCTTTAACAGCTCCTCACATGACAAGCCCTTCAACCCGGGATCATTCTTGTAAACCTTCTCTGGGTCCACTCCAAGGGCAACACACCCTTCCTTAGATAGAGAGCCCAAAGCTGATCACAGTATTCCAAATGTGGTCTGACCAGAGCCTTATGCAGTCTCTGCAGTACATCCCTGCTCTTGTATTCTAGCCCCCTTGAAATGAATGCTAACAGTACATTTGCCTTCCTAACTGCTAACTGAACCTGCATGTTAACCTTAAGAGAATCCTGAATAAAACTCCCAATTTCCTTTGTGCTTCAGATTTCTAAAGTCTTTTCCTGTTTAGACAACTGTCCATGCCTCTATTTTTCCTACCAAAGTGTATAAACTCTCACTTTCCCACACTGTATTTCATCTGCCACTCCTTTGCCCACTCTCCTAGCCTGTCCAAAGCCCCATTTCCTCAACATTATCTTTCTTTGTGGCATCTGCAAATTTTGCAATAATGCCCTCAAGTTCACCCCTTTGTCCAGATTGTTAATGTATAAGGTGAATAGTTGTGGTCCCAACACTTAGAGTCATGGAGATGTACAGCACAGAAACAGACCCTTCGGTTCAACCCGACCACACCGACCAGATGTCCCAACCCAATCTAGTCCCACCTGCCAGCACCCGGCCCATATCCCTCCAAACCCTTCCTATTCATATACCCATCAAGATGCCTCTTAAATATTGTCATTGTACCAGCCTCCACCACTTCCTCTGGCAGCTCATTCCATACATGTACCACCCTCTGTGTGAATATGTTGCCCCTTAGGTCTCTTTTGTATCTTTCCCCTCTCACCCTGAACTTATGCCCTCTAGTTCTGACTCCCCCACCCCAGGGAAAAGACTTTGTCTATTTATCCTATCTAGGCCATAAACTTCAGTAGTCACTGGCTGCCATCCTGAAAAGACTCCTTTATCCGCCCTTTCTGCCAGTCAGCCAATCCTCTATCCACGCCTGTACCTTACCCCTAACACCATGGGCTCTTATTCAGCAGCCTCCTGTGCGCCACCTTCTGGAAATCCAAATAAATCACATCCACTGGCTCTCTCTGTGTAACTTGTTCAAAGCATTCTAACGGGTTTGTCAGCCGTGGCTACCCCTTGACGAAGCCGTGCTGACCCCGCCCTATTTACCGTGCACTTCCAAGTACTCTGCAATCTCATCCTTAATAATGGACTCTAGAATCTTAACTATAACTGAGGTCAGTCTAACTGACCTATAATCTCCTGTTTGCTGCCTCCCTCACTTCTCAAACGGGTGTTACATGAACCATTTTCCAATCTTCTGGGAGCCTTCCTGACTACAGTGATTCCTGAAAGATCATCATCAATGCCTCCACTATCTCCTTCAGAACTCTGGGGTGTAGTCCATCCACTCCAGGTGATTTATCCACCTTCAGCCCTATCAGCTCCTCCAGCACCATCTCCTTAGTGATGGCCACTACACTCACCTCTGCCCCCTGACTCTTTTGAAGCTCCGGTATGCTGCTGGTGTCTTCCATCATGAAGACCGATGCAAAATACCTATTTCGATTCCTGCACCATTTCTTTGTTCCCCATTACTACTTCTCCAGACTCGTTTTCCAGTTGTCTAATGACCACTCTTGCCTCTCTCCCTCTTACTTTTTAGATATCTAAAAAAACTCTTACAATCTCCTTTTATATTACTAGCTAGCTTCTCATCTTTCATCCTCCCCCCCCCCCCCCCCCCCCCCCCCTTATTGCTTTTTCAGTTATCCTCTGCTGGTTTTTAGAGGCTTTCCACTAATCTTCACCACATTGTATGCTTTTTTGTTGCTTTCATGCTGTCCCTGACTTCCCCTGTCAGCCATCCTCCACTCAGTATGTTTCTTATAAAATACAAATTCTCCTGTTTCTTATTGTAAGGGATCTACATTTGTCTTCATCAATTGTTTTCTCTTCACATGCCTATAGAAACTTTTACACTCAGCTTGTTCTCCACAGGCTTACTCCATTACTTATTTACTCCCTCTTAATCAATCCTGTTCTCCTCGTTCGCTGAATTCTAAGCTGCTCCCATTCCTGAGGTCTGTCAGTTTTCTGGCTACAGTTTGACCTTCTGTGTTACTGATTGGCCGCTTTACAGAGGGAGCAGGTTACAGCCTGGTGTTGTGAAGGAAGGCAGTCCCATTGTCTGCTGTCCCCACTGCTCCTTGTACAGGGTCACTTTTTCCCAAAACTCCCAATAAATTGTTGCTGGGAATGGGGGTGAGGAGTTTGCTGTGTTACTCAGGGTGGTATTTCTGCAACCTCCGAAAACGGTAATTGTGTAAGTCTGGTCCAGTCTCATCACTGGGTATTTTTCTGAAAGTGAAGAACTCTGCACACGTTGTCCTGGATTAAAAATGGTTCATTTGACTTGAGTTTCCTAGAACAAGTTAATTTGGAGAGATGAGTATGGAGATAGGAAATAAGAGCAGGAGCACATCCTAGCCCGTTCGTCCCCTCTGTCCGGTCGTGGCTGACCTTTGGGGTGACACAGTGGCTCAGTGGTTAGCACTTACAGCACCAGGGACCTGGGTTCGATTCCAGCCTCAGGCGACTGTCTGTGTGGAGTTTGAACATTCTCCCCGTGTCTGCATGGGTTTCCTCCCACAATCCAAAGATGTGCAGGTCAGGTAAGTTGGCTATGGGAAATTGCCCATAGTGTTAGGTGCATTAGTCAGAGGGAAATGGGTCTGAGTGGGTTACTTTTTGGAGGGTCAGTGTGGACTTGTGGGGCCGAAGGGCCTGTTTCCACACTGTAGAGAATCTAATCTAGTCTAATCATCAGCTTTGCTGCCTGCTCCTCGTCTCCTTCGATTCCCTGACATAGCAAAACTCTGTCTCATCCTTAAGGTAGTCCACAATGGAGCAGCTGCAACTGTCTGGGACAACGATTTGCCACACTTTGACCAAAAAATAAATAGCTCCTTATCTCTGTCTTATACTATTGGCTGCTTGTGCCATGCCCCTGGGGAAACAGTGTCTTTGCCATGCTGGAGAATCTTGAGGGATTGAATGTGGTCACCAGAGATTATACACCCAATTTACTCAGCCTCTCACCAGAAGAGAGCCACCCCAACCCAGGGACCAGTCCTAGTGAACCTTCACTGAACTGTGTCCAGTAGAAATACATTCTTCCTTCAATATGGAAGAACCTTCACTCAGTACTCCTGATGTAGTCTAACCAAAACAATTCTAGCTATATAGTCATAGAGATGTACAGCACGGAAACAGACCCTTCGGTCCAACCCGTCCATGCCGACCAGATATCCCAACCCAATCTAGTCCCACCTGCCAGCACCCGGTCCAAATCCCTCCAAACCCTTCCTATTCATATACCCATCCAAATGCCTCTCGGAAATGGTGTCCACACACATTTTTACAGTGAGTCATACTGCCCGCCATGTTGGTGGGCATGTTAGAGTGCACAACCTTAAATGGACACACAAATCAATGACATCAAACAGCACACAGCCTGGACATTCCACGCCAACAGTGCCAGTTCACAGCTCAATGTTCTAGCTAATGCCCTCGTTATGGGGAAAGGACAGGATGGTAGACGTGAGGAATGCTGGATCAGCCATAATCCTATTGAATGGGAGAGAAGACTCGAGGGGCCGAATGGCTACTTCTGTTCCTATTTCCAATGTTAAGAGGCCATCAGCCCATCATCTTCACACATGCACCTTCCAAGCAGGTGTCTAAGGGGAACACCAACTACTTCCAAGTTGGTTACTGTTTGATTTTGTTTGACTACTTCTTCAACTGTTGGTGAGTTTTAAAATCTTTGTTCAAGGCTTGCTAAAGTCCACCAGGGGTGTTGTAGCTGGTGCTGAATAAACTCAAAGCATCTGCACAAACTTCTTTACATGGGCACACGCTGAGCTTTTCCATTGAAATACACTGGGACTTGGAGAACGAGTAATAAGCAGCCAGAACTGAACGAGCTTCTAGAGGGCAGTGGGAAGGAGACAATATACTCCCCAGCCTGTTCAGGAGAATGTCTCTAACTGAAAACCCAATGAGGATCAGGGTAGGAGATATCTGAACTTTCAGTAAGAAGGACCACTGTGAGCTCCACTTTCCCCAACTTCAACTGCAGCCTCCGAGCAGGGTAAAGACTCAATTGCTTCTGGTTGTGAGGGTGACTGCTGCAATGAATGCTTTATGCATTTGATTGTCTCCAGGATATTTCTAACATCTCAGTGTCTGTCTCCCACTGTTGTACAGGGCAGTCATTGACGTGGGCTCCTCAATAACAGCATTACCAAGGAGATGAGCATGCTGGCAGCTTTGCTGGGGTACAGGTATCTCAATGGGGCAAAGTGCTATTGACTGTACTCACCTCACTCTGCAACTGCCAATCACTCTGGCAGCTGGAGACTGGGCGGGGAGTCCACACCATTAACATCCAACTGCTGTATGACAACAGGTAGTGAATGGAAACAGATCAATGAAGGACTCTAATTTCAAACTTTAAATTTTATTACTACTTTAGACTGAGAAGGACTGTAAAGTCAAACTTTTAATTTATTTTAACTTATTTCTTTGTTTTTCTACATTTTACCTAAGATTTTGCAGCTAGGTGCCTATATCTAAGATGGTGCCAGGACTGGCGACATTGTAAATGTTTCAGTGTACTCCTGTATCCCTCCGTGTAAGTACACATGACGGTAAAGCCTCATTCTAATTCTATCTTGGCATCTGTTATGTTGCTTTCATTCTGCAGCTGTCTGATGTTCCAGGGACATTTGAACCACTCACAAGCCTTAGGGTGACTGCTGGACAACAAGCTTAATGGCTCTTGTACACAAACCATGCACAAATTCATAGTGTGTACATAATGAAAGTCATGCTTTGATGCCAAGTGTGTTAGGGAAGATCATTGCTGCATTGATACAACATGTCAAGACCTCTTGGGGAGCCCCGTTGTATTCTTGGCAGAGCAGGAGTCAGAATTTATCTCAGTCTGCTGCACGCAAGGAGAAAGTGAGCACGGCAGATGCTGGAGATCAGAGTCGAAGAGTGTGTTGCTGGAAAAGCACAGCCGGTCAGGCAGCATCTGAGGAGCAGGAGTATCGATGTTTCGGGCATATGCCCTTCATCAGGAATGAGGCTGGACATGCTAGGCAAACGCATTAACATTAAAAGACAGCCCTGCTCAACAATGAGCGCCTCAAGAGGATGAAGAGGGAGAGGAGGAACAGGACGTGTGGAGGGAGCAGCTGGAGGACGGGAAGAGGAAACTTGGAGAACCCATTTCTGGCAGCACTGTCCTTGAAGGTGATACAGGAAGGGGAAGGTAGGGACGTGGGTTGTGGTGGGTGGAGTGTGAGAAAGAGAGTTAGGTTTAATAACAGTGCCACCTTCAATGATTTCAGTGTTGGCTATTAGCTATGACTGCAGCAAGGTGCTGAGCACCATCTCCTCTGTGGGAATAAGGAAATCCAGCTGTACCTATGACCCTCAGGATATCTCCTGCAGCCTATGGATGTGCACATCGTGTCCTGAAGGAGAGAGTGAAGATCCCCAAAGAGTACCATGTAATCTGGTCAAAATAGTTGAATAGCTGATAGTGTGTGTGTGCACTGTAAGACCTGACTGTGTGGTTTGCAACAGTGTTAAATGCTTAAGAGTGTGCTCTTGAAAGTCAGGTATGAGCCCAGAGTGATACAATGGTTGGGATCTGAGATTTAGAGATGTGGTGTTTAATCAGTCTGGAGATATTGTTACATTTGGCAGGGTATGGCATTTAAATAAATATTCATTGTATATGTCTAGTTGTGTAATGTCATTACCATTCATATCGTTCATGGAATGCCCTGCCAGTAGCAGTGGTGGACTCTCCCTCTTTATGGGCATTTAAGCGGGCATTGGATAGGTATATGGAGGATAGTGGGTTAGTATAGGTTAGGTGGGCTTGGATCGGCGCAACATAGAGGGCCAAAGGGCCTGTACTGCGCTGTATTCTTCTATGTTCTATGTTCTAAGTCCTGGGGATTTATCCACTTTTAACCGTTTCAAGACATCCAGCACTTCCTCCTCTGTAATCTGGACATTTTGCAAGATGTCGCCATCTATTTCCCTACAGTCTATATCTTCCATATCCTTTTCCACAGTAAATACTGATGCAAAATTTTCATTTAGTATCTCCCCCATTTTCTGTGGCTCCACACGAAGGCCGCCTCCACATGGAGTAAATCTCCAGTCGTTCAGTGCTCGAGTTGGTTTCCTTTTTCTCTTCACACACCAAGAGAAACATTTACAGTCAGTTTGTATGTTCTCCACAAGCTTACCGTCTCACTCTACCTCACCTGTTAATCAGTCCCTTCCTTCCTCGTTGTGTGCTGAACTCTAATGTTGCTTGTAGGAGTACCCTCTGAGTCTCTGAACAGGACCAGTGCAGATTGGTTGGACTGAATGATGATCTCCCTGTGATGTCATTGTTTTGAGATCCACATCTGTGAGTGTCAAGTGGTTTTTTTCTAAAAAGCTGTTTTTCTGTTGTTATGAGCGAAGTGAATGACCTCACAGCTTGACACATTATACTGCATTTGTTGTGCATGCACTAAACCTGTCTACACCTCTGGGCAGTCTCTGTGTCCTCCTAACAGCTTTCATTTGCATGGAGCTGACATTGTTAGCAACCCTGGAATGATTACATTTTGTCAAAGCTATTAATTGTGAATGTCTCTCGCTGAGGGACCTGACCACTGGCTCTTGCAACGCCCTGTTAGAATCTGCTGCCAGCGTGTAATTTTTAATTACTTTTAATAATGTTTAAAGCTGACGTATTAAGCCTCTGGTCTAGAAAAACGAGGCATGTTTAGACAGAATCAAGTGAATCCCTCAAAGAATATAAAGGCAGTAGGAGTATACTCGAGGGAAATCAGGAGGGAGAAAAAGTGACATGAGGTAGCTTTGGCAAGTAGAGTTAAGGAGAATCCAAAGAGATTCTACAAATACATTAAAGACAAAAGAGTAACTAGAACCCCTTAAAGATCAACAAGGCTGATTGTGTGTGGAATCCCAGGAGATGGGTGAGGTACTAAGCGAATATTTCCTGTCAGTAGTTACTGTGGAGAAGGATATGGAAGCTAGAGCAATTGGAGAAATAGATACTGACATCTTGAAGAATGTCCATATTACAGAGGGAGTGGTGCAAGATGTTTTAAAATGCATAAAGCTGGATAAACCCCCAGGACCTGATCAGGTTACCCGAGAACTCTGTGGGAAGCTAGGGAAGTGATTGCTGGGCCTCTTGCTGAGATATTTGTATCATCGATAGTCACAGGTGAGGTGCCGGAATCAGAAATTATCTTGTACGCACTGAACACGTTCCTCTCCATCTAAACCTTTTAACACTATGGCAGTCCAAAGCACTGCTGGTTGTGGTGGGCTAACGTGGTGCCACTGTTTAACAACGGTGGTAAGGAAAAACCAGGGAACTATAGAGCATTGAGCCTGACATTGGTGGTGGGCAAGTTGTTGGAGAGAATTCTGAGTGAGAGGACTTATGTGTATTTGGATAGGCAAGCACTGATTAGGGATAGTCAACATGGGAAATTGTGTCTCACTAACTTGATTGAGTTTTTTGAAGAGGTGACAGAAAAGATTGATGAACATGATGTGGAGGAGCTGGTGTTGGACTGGGGTGGACAAAGTTAAAAATCACACAACATCAAGTTCTGGGATTTACAATGAATTGAAATCTGCAACCCCTTTCTAAGTGATTCAGACTTAACAACAATCTCGGTTTGTTCAGTACATCGCATCGGTTGTATGACACTTTGATCTTTAGCTATAAATTCTGTGTCCTATGATCCTGTCCCACTAGCTACTCGCGAAGGAGCAGCGCTCTGAAAGCTAGTGCTTCCAAATAAACCTATTGGACTAGAATCTGGTGTTGTGTGATTTTTAAGATTGATGAAGGCAGAGCAGTGGATGTTGTTGATATGAACTTCAGGAAGGCATTTGACAAGGTTCCTCATGATAGACTGGTTAGCAAGCTTAGATCACGTGGAATACAGGGAGAACTAGCCATTTGATACAGAACTGGCTCAAAGGTAGAAGACAGAGGGTGGTGGTGGAGGGTTGTTTTTCAGACTGGAGGCCTGTGACCAGTGGAGTGCCACAAGGATCGGTGCTGGGTCCTCTACTTTTTGTCATTTACATAAATGATTTGGATGTGAACATAGGAGGTATAGATAGTAAGTTTGCAGATGACACTAAAACTGGAGGTGTAAAGGACAGACAAAGGTTACCTCAGATTACAACAGGATCTTAATGAGATGAGCGACTGGGCTAAGGAGTGGCAGATGGAGTTTAATTTAGATAAACGTGAGGTACTGCATTTTGAAAAGGCAAATCTTAGCAGGACTTATACACTTATTGAAAAGGTCCTGGGGAGTGTTGCTGAACAAAGAGACCTTGGAGTGCAGGTTCATAGCTCCTTGAAAGTGGAGTCGCAGGTAGATAGGATAGTGAAGAAGGCGTTTGGTATACGTTCCTTTATTGGTCAGAGTATTGAGTACAGGAGTTGGGAGGTCATGTTGCGGCTGTACAGGACATTGGTTAGGCCACTTTTCGAATATTACGTTCAGTTCTGGTCTCCTTCCTATCGGAAAGATGTTGTGAAACTTGAAAGGGTTCAGAAAAGAT
>NC_057715.1:118094387-118112424 GCF_004010195.1 Chiloscyllium plagiosum | reverse complement strand
TGAGCTGCCAGAGGAAGTGGTGGAGGCTGGTACAATTGCAACATTTAAAAGGCATTTGGATGGGTATATGAATAGGAAGGGTTTGGAGGGATATGGGCCGGGTGCTGGCAAATGGGACTAGAAAAATTTAGAATATCTAGTTGGCATAGCTGAGTTGGACCAAAGGGTCTGTTTCTGTGCTGTACATCTGTATGACTGTATCCTTTGGGGTGTAAATCACGTTATTTGTCCTGTCCTCAGCTTTGTTTTAGGGCACGAGTTTTGTAAAACTGAGCTGATGTAATTTCCTCTCTTCTCCCTCAGGGAGTTAAACCGCTCTGATTCCGAATCCTCCATTTCTCAGTCCAGTGATCAGCAACGTCTTGCCAATCCTTCGGGATCTCCCAGTGCCCTCCTACACAGCTCTGGATCCAGGTCTGCGCCATCCAAGCCTACCTCCCTCCTCAAACTGACAGAAGAGAGCACCCTGAGCGAGAGTGTGGTGTCAGACTTCAACATCCCCAGCCCGAATGGCAGCAGCAGCAGTAAACAGGCTGACTCACTGAGCAGCATGTGTTCTGAGAGCATATCGGATAGTCCCGTGACCGGCAGGAAGCCTTACCCCAACCGGGGCCTGGAGAAGTCAGCTAGTCTGGGCGAGATCCACCGCGGCACAGAGGGTTTGGTCCTCAGCCCCTCTGAATCCTCGCGCTCGCTCAGCCCCACATCCACTGACCCCGAGCCCACCGTGACCGACACCAAAAACGGCATTAAGGGAACCAAAATCCCTCAGCTATCCTCAAAAAAGTCTCCAGTGGAGGAGGACAGCACGTCAACAGGTGAGGAGACTGAGCCCAACCCTGGCAAAAAGAAACCAGGATTTAAGCTGTTCAAGAAAAAGAACAAATAAGTCGGGTTGGCCTGGGGAGCTGGCCTTTTCCAAGCAGGAGGTCTGCACACAACTGAACTGAACTGAGAAAACTTGTAGACACCCAGCACTTCAGGGACTCAGTTTATCCTTTGGTCAAGCTTTTTACTAGAGCTCTTTGTCCCCAGGGAATGGATTTTATTTAATCTTATTTATTTTACAGACTGGTGTTCCTCATTTCTAAGCTTCTCCCAAGTTGATGAAGAAGGGGAACTGTGAGGAGCTTCCTGCTTTTTGGGACATCTCTCTCTATCCTGCTGCATGCGTTGTTTCCCAGTGCCTGAACTGTATCAGGGCAGCATGCACTCGCATTGCTTCTGCAAAAAAAAAAATTAAATATTTTCAAAAGGTTTCTGTGGAAGGTTTGAAAACCTTAAGGTTTGAAGATGTAGAGAAGTTTGATGTATCTTCTCCAAAGGTCTGAGTTACAAAGCTTGTAAATGACTCAGTATGACTCTACCTTTAATAAGTGACTGGGGATGGGAGTCACGTCTATCACAGAGGCCAGTGCTTTCCTTTCTGTCCATTTGCTAATGTTGGTTTGCCAGTGAGTGGCTTGCACATGCTGTGGCTGTGTGCAGTCACACTTGGTTGAATAGTCGGTCTCTGATTAAAAGTGGATGTGTCCAGTCAGGAATACTGGGGCTGATTGTGCACCGTACTTTGAAGCAGGTTGACCTGCCCAAGCAGAGTCCAGGGAAACCTGACTGACTGACTGACCCAGTCTGCTGCACTTACAGAGCACACCCCCTTCAAAGACCTTCCCACCCCTCCACCATCACTGCGCTGATGGCCCACTCTGAGAAAGCTTGGGCCCAGTCTGATAACAAGACAAGCAGTGCCGTCACTCTTTCTAGCCCTTGCTACCCCCCCTCTAATCCTCACTCTGTTGTTAATCTCACTCCATCCCCCCTCTCCCCATGTTAATCTTTTTGAACCTTCACTCCCTGAGTGGGATTACTCTCTCCAACCCTCCATGTTGTTAATCTCACTTTAACCCTCAATGCTGTCACTGTTACTCTTCTGCTGTTGTGCTAATAATCTCTGACCCTTTCTCCCTGACTTGTTAATTTAAGCACTTTGAAGATATTATCTGAGTGACTCTTGAATATCCCTCATTTGTGACTATTCCTGATATACACAGACTGTGGGTTATGTGTGCTACTCCCTCTTCCTGGTGGCTGCTGGATTCTTAACAGCTGGCTGTGATGGGTTGTGTCCCAGATCTCCAAGTTCTGTCATAGAATTAGTTTCTCCTCCTGAGACTGTACTCATTAATTAAAAATGATTCTGCTGTGACTGAACTGCATTCAGAATGTGGGCATTGTTATCCTGAACTCAGCAGGTAGTTGGGAGATTCTGGTTCCTGTCGAGATTCTCAGTCGAGAAGGTGTAGACTGTACTCATGTCTCACTGTGACATTACAATCTTCAGCACTCTTAGCTGGACGTAAACCCATGAGCAGTACTCACTTTTACCAAAGTTTGTCTTTGATATGAGCCGTTGGTTTCCTGGGGCTAGGTTGATAGTGTTAACCCTGGTGTGTGCACCTGTATCCCTGTGTCTGTCTGTGCATCTGTGTGTATTACACTACCGGGGCAACACCAGCCACAGAGTATGTCAGTGTAGACAGTACCCCTGTAATGGGTGTACGCAATCTATCCTGAGCTGTGTTTGGGAATTGTTCTGTTATTGAGGCTGTGGTCATCAATGAGCTGAAAAACTGACTTTCAGCTTCTGAAAATCTCCACATTCAGAGAGTCGGTCATAAGGTTGGTTTGGGCGCAACCCTGACTTAGACCTAGTTGTTTCTAATCATGTATCAAGAACTTTGACTTTAAATTGTGTGCGCAGGATGCCTTTGATGGACAGAGAGTGAGTCAGACAGACTCAGTGTAGTGGAGTGTGATAAAATAGAGTAGAACTGCATTCAGCTCTGAGTGTGCAAACTGAAAAAACTGTGCGTGGGGGCACATGTATCTGTGTGTGTGGGCACATGTGTCTGTGTGTGTGTGGGCACATTTGTGTGCGTGGGCACATGTGTCTGTGTGCGCGTGGGCACATGTGTCTGTGTGCGCGTGGGCACGTGTGTCTGTGCGCATATGTGTCTGTGTGCGTGGGCACGTGTGTCTGTGCGCATATGTGTCTGTGTGCGTGGGCACGTGTGTCTGTGTGCGTGTGCGGGCACGTGTGTCTGTGAGCTTGCGGCCGCGTGTGGGCGTACGTGTCTGTCTGTGGGCGTGGGCGTGCATGTCTGTGAGTGCATGGGCGTGGGCACGGGTCTGTGTGTGCATGCGTGGGCGCACGTGTCTGTGTGCATGCGTGGGCGCACGTGTCTGTGTGCATGCGTGGGCGCACGTGTGTCTGTGTGCATGCGTGGGCGCATGGGCGCACGTGTGTGTGTGCATGGGCACGTATGTCTGTGGGCGCGTATGTCTGCGCGCGCACGTGTTTGTGCGTGGGCGCGTGTGTCTGTGCGCGCGCGTGGGCATGTGTGTCTGTGCGCGCGTGCGTGGGCGCGTGTGTCTGTGTGTGTGCGCACTCGTGTCTGTGTGCGCGCACGTTGGCGCATGTGTCTGTGTATGAGCATGCGTGTCTGTGTGCGTGCACGTAGATGCATGTGTCAATGTGCGTAGGCGCGTGTCTGTGTGCGAGTGCATAGATGCATGTGTGTGTGTGCATAAGCGCATGTGTCTGTGTGTGCGTGCGTGGGCGCGTGTGTCTGTGCGTGCGTGGGCGCGTGTGTCTGTGTGCGTGGGCGCGTGTGTCTGTGTGCGTGGGCGCGTGTGTCTGTGTGCGCGTGTGGGCGCATGTGTCTGTGTGCGCGTGTGGGCGCATGTGTCTGTGTGCGTGTGTGGGCACATGTCTGTGCGTGTGTGTCTGTGCGGGTGCGTGTCTGTGTCTCTGTGTACATGGGCGCATGTCTGTGTGTGTGCGTGGGCGCGTGCGCATGTGTCTGTGTGTGCGCGCGTGGGCGCATGTGCCTGAGTGTGCGTGCGTGGGCACGTGTGGATAATGGAGTTCACCTAATACATCCTGTGCATTTTGTTGAGTTTTGTCAAACTTGTTCTTTAAGAAACCCTGGTGTCCGGCTCAGGCCGCACTCTGGGAAGCGGTCAGTGCAGTGTCTGGCTCAGGCCGCGCTCTGGGAAGCAGTCAGTGCAGTGTCTGGCTCAGGCCGCGCTCTGGGAAGCGGTCAGTGCAGTGTCTGGCTCAGGCCGCGCTCTGGCCGATGTTAATTCTGGAGATGTTGCTGGGACTATATCCTGAGTAATGACCATTAATTGGCTGTTAGTCAGTCAGTGCCCAAAAATGCTCGATCAGTATTTGATCTTTGTGCCAAACCTGTTCAGTGTTGGAAAGTGTAACTCTGTAAAAGACATTCAGCTTTTGTGGATGGGAGTATTTACACTGCTGTGTTCAACAATCAGCCCCAGTCCTCCCTCCCCTGCCTCCCTCTCTGTCTCACATACACACTTGCACTCCCTCCCTCCCTCCCTCCCTCACACTCTCCCTCCCTCACGCCCTCGATAGGTGATTGATAATTCAGGGGTGGTCACCCTCAGTTGTGGTCTGTTAGCTGTGTGTCAGTGTATGCTGCAGGTGGTGACTGTGCACGTACTGCTCTCGATAACAGTAAGTACTGTCCTAGCATCTGTGTAAGCCCACCCCAGTCTATTCTGTATCCCCACCCCCCCCACCCTGTACCTCCTGCCCCAGTGCCGCCCAGTTCTCCCCATTTCCTTTGCTCAGTGTTTAATGAAGTAGCAAGGGCAGTGATAAACCTTCTCCATCCTTCACGTGATCTTCCCACTGTCCCCCCTCCATTCCCCAACATTCCCACTCTCCATCTACCATGCCTGCCACCCATGCAGACTGTCCATCTCTCCCCCACTGTGCTGGCCTCTCCTCTCTCTCCCTCCCACACGCAGTACTCCCCACCTACCCCTGTCCCATGTTCTCTGTTTCCAGCTCCCCTGCCCCCACCATTCCCCCTGGTCCTGGCTTGCTCAGTGATGTTGGAGAGATGCAGAGACTCTCCTTGCTATTAAGGGAGGCCTGTTTGTTTCCTGTCCAGGTCTCCCTGTGTGTCTGTGCTATTGGGGAAGGTTGAAACTGCTGGGAAATGGCGTTAGTGACAAGGAGCTCCTGGCTGTGATTTCCCTGTGAACCCTTCCCCCATTACAAACTGATCATTGATATCTCGTGTCTGTGCTCTGTGTGTGTGGCATGCTTATGGCTCCAGGGGCCTGCCTTTTAATGCAGTGATACTGTGTGTAATGTTATAGGCTGATCAGCTTCTCAACAATCAACTTTCTATTTTTTATATAAAGGGAATGTAGGTTTTTTTTGTAGATAATGATGAATTTGATTCTGGGTTCAGTGTTGGATAAAAGGATGCTGTGAACATTTAATGTGCATTGGGTTGAAATGGTCTGGCCAGCTTAAATATGTAGCTGTTAGCAAAGACCATTATCCCTATAGGTACTGGCACCATCTGGAAAACTAACACAGCTCTTGCGCGCGTGCTCTCTCTCTCTCTCTCTCTCGCACTCTCTCGCTCGCTAGCACTCTCTCGTGCTCTCTCTCGCACTGTCTCTCTCTCTCTCACTCAGACGCGCGCGCGCACTCTCTCTCTCTCTCTCTCTCGCAATCACTCACTCCGGTGTGTAGTTTGGTTCAGATACTGTTCATCTGACCCACCCTGGGAAGGTTTGATGGGGGATAGTGTAGAGGGAGCATAACTTTCAGTTTAACAGATAGAGGAAGCTTTACTCTGTATCTAACCCCATGCTGTCCCTGTCCTGGGAGTGTTTGATGGGGACAGTGTAGAGGGAGCTTTACTCTGTATCCATCCCCGTGCTGTCCCTGTCCTGGGAGTGTTTGATGGGGACAGTGTCGAGGGAGCTTGACTCTGTATCCATCCCCGTGCTGTCCCTGTCCTGGGAGTGTTTGATGGGGACAGTGTAGAGGGAGCTTTACTCCATATCTAATCCATGCTGTCCCTGTTTGAGGTTACCTTATGGCACAGGTCAAAGATCCTTGGGTCTTGAACGTATTCTCAGGCTGTCTCAAAATACAAGGTTGTTCATCTGAGAACCTTCCACAAATCTGGGCTCTGAACCACCATTGGGTGATTGTACTGTTTTCTGATGTGTGTTGGATAAGTGAAGCCAGTGTTTACTGAGGCTCCAAGTGTTTCTGTTAATATCTCAGTGATGCACGCTGTATCAGCCTATCTGTCCCCTTCGCCCTCCCAAACCCCTTTCGGTATTGCATGTTTGGGGAGCATGCCCACCTCAGTATAGTCCGGCTGTTTCTTCCTCCCTGCTGTCTGCAGCTTGGCTCACTGTGCTGTTCCTGGCTGTAAGGACGATGTGATAATGACGTGGAAGGCTCTGTACACTGGCAAAGGGCAGCCAGTTGCTCAGGAGTATGCAAGAGCTGAATGAGGAATTGATGAATGACTGGATTGTGGAGATGCCACAGGGGCCTTTGCACAGTCCAGGGACTGTGATTTCTCTCAGCACTGTTCTCCTGCAGGGGCTTCTCCAGGTCCATGGCTGCAAGGCAAGGCTGGGGATCTTACCTCCGGTTGGGTGAACTATGGGGGCTGGTAGGGGCCTGTTTCTGAGGATTGCGTGTGATGGTGCATTTGGGGACTGCTTCCTGAGGCTGATGTTTGTACAGCCGAGCTCAATCACCACCAGCTTTTGCTGCATTGTCACCCAATCTTCATATCTGTGTTCAATTTCCCCTGTGCTTTGTTATGAAGAGAAAGGAAAGTCTTTGTAAAATGAAATACAAGTATAATGTACGAAATCTTTCACTTTATTGGCAGCAAATGCATGGAAGCAATAAATTGATCAAATGTGAAGCTGCTCCTGGTTGACTTGCTGTATTTTGTTCCCTCGGGATGTTCGTTCACCATTATCTTCCTTTCATGGTCTCTGGGTCAGAGTGACCCACAGTGACCCCTCTGTATCCCCAGTCTGGGTCAGAGTGACCCACAGTGACCCCTCTGTACCCTCCCTCTCTGGGGCAGAGTGACCCCTCTGTATCCCCAGTCTGGGTCAGAGTGACCCACAGTGACCCCTCTGTACCCTCCCTCTCTGGGGCAGAGTGACACAGTGACCCCTCTGTATCCCCAGTCTGGGTCAGAGTGACCCACAGTGACCCCTCTGTACCCTCCCTCTCTGGGGCAGAGTGACCCACAGTGACCCCTCTGTACCCTCCCTCTCTGGAGCCGAGTGACCCCTCTGTATCCCCAGTCTGGGGCAGAGTGACCCCTCTGTACCCTCCCTCTCTGGGGCAGAGTGACCCACAGTGACCCCTCTGTACCCTCCCTCTCTGGGGCAGAGTGACCTACAGTGACCCCTCTGTATCTAGCGTTTCCTCTCTGTCCCTTTTGTTCCTGTTTGCCAGAGCGCTGTGTTCCCGGCTGCTCCCACCCACCCAACAGACACAGAGTGGCATCTCCTGGTAGCTCCCAGTTCCTGCAGATCCTGAGACAATCAATTCAAATAATTCCTCAGGATCAGCTCCCTCACCAAAACATTAAAATGATTCCACCTACTAATCTGTGCCTCCATTGGGTGATTGTACTGTTTTCTGATGTGTGTTGGGTAAGTGAAGCCAGTGTTTACTGAGGCTCCAAGTGTTTCTGTTAATATCTCAGTGATGCCTCCCAATCTGGTACGTGTTTTAATCTCGTCCCTGTCTAGTTATCGATATTTGGTATTACATCTTTTCTCCTTTGGTGATTTGTTCTCTCTCTGTCTATTACTAAGAGTACTACTGCGTCCCAAATATGAAGTTGCAGCTGCTGGAAACTGAAATAAAAACATGAAATGTCAGTATCGGGTGGGGTTTGCTGAGGAAGGGGACAGTTTATCACGTTGTTTTGTCAGAAAGAGCAGTGAGTGGGGAGCACTGAGTTATTCAGTCTGTGAAAAGTGGGCTCTCCTCCTTGAGGTCAGAAGTGGGAATGTTCGCTGAAGATTATAAAATGTGGGAACAGGAGTAGGCCATTCAGCCCATCAAGTCCGTCCCACCATTCAAAGAGATCACGGCTGATCTGATCAAGCCCAAATCCACCTTCCTGCCTTTTCCCATGATCCTCAATTCCCTTACTGAGTAAAAATCTGTCTGTCTCAGCCCTGAATTTCCTTAATGACCCAGCCTTGACAGCGCTCTGTGGTGAAAAATTCATTACACTGAGAAGAAATTCCTCATATTTTAAATCCTAATTCTGTGGCCTCTTATTTTAGACTGCCTCCTCCCCACCCCAGGAGGACTCTCCTATCTCTATCAAGTTTGTCACTCTCCTTTAACATAGACCTCAAAAAATTCTCCCCTCATTCTTCTAAATACCAGAGAGTATGGGTCTTAGCTGCTCAATATCTCTTCACAAGACAAGCCCCTCGTCCCTGGAATTAATCGAGTGAACCTCCTCTGAATGGTTTCCAATACAATTACATCCCTCCCCAAGTAAGGGGATCAGTATTGTATTGCAGTACTACAGGGGTGGTGTCCCCAAAGCCTTACAGCAATACTTCCCACACACTCATTACTCAATAACACGCTTAATGATCTGGCCACAACAGCCCTTTGCATTAAAGAATTTCACAGATTCACTGCCCTCTGACAAATTCCACCTCATCTCTGCCTTCAATGGGTGACCCCTTATTCTGAGATGATTTCTCTTCCAAGACTAACCTCCAGGAGGAAGCACCTTTTCCACACCTACCCTGACAATTCCCTGAAGAATTTTGTATATTTCAGTAATGTCACCTCTCATTCGTCCAAACTCCAACAAGCACAGGCTCATCAGACAGTTCCTTCCGTACCTGGGATCAGCCAAGTGAACCTTCTCTGAACTGCCTATGATACCAGTCTATCTTTCTTTCGATACGTGCCCATGACTGTTTACAGTTTATTCAAATGCAACAACATCAATATCCGGGCTTGGGCTGACATGTGGTAAGTAATGTTCTCACTAAACAAATGCCAGGCAATGAACATCATTAACAATACAATCCAACCACTGCCACTTGACGTTCAATGGTACCAGTATTCGCTGAATCCCCCACTATCGACATCCTGGAAGCTACCATTGCCCAGAAATTGAATTAGATACTTTGACTAGCAGCAACTCGAGGGGAAGTTTCTCGGTCACATTCTGAATAAATTGTAAGATTATAGAAGGCAAAAGATTTTAATGGGACCTGAGGGGCAACGTTCCCAGAGGGTGGTTCATGTGGGGAATGAACTGGTAGATGCAGGAACTTGCATCGTTTAAAAGACCATTGGACAGGTACATGGATAGGAAAGGTCGAGAGGGCTGCAGACAAATGGGACTAGTTTTGGGAACCTTGGCATGGATGGGTTGGACCAAAGGGTCTGTTTCTGTGCTGTCTGACTTTAAGGCTAGTCATAGAAATACAATATTGTGGCTACAAAAACACATCAGAGACTAGTAATACAGCAACAAATCACTCACTCCTATCTGCCTGATACTGTGTACTGAGCCTCCGACAATGTGGCAGTCCCTCAGCACTGACCTTCGGGGGGGAAGGAGGGGAGAGGAGTCATCATCATCATCATCTTCTCTGGCTGTTTGCAGCTTCAACACCAAAGGAGCTGAGATCTGAGGAATGAACCACTAACAATCACTTCCATCTCACTCCTATCAGCTGCTAGTTCTCTAGTGGAAGAAGTAAAGGGGCAGGTGTTGCACCTTCTGCGATTGCATGGAAAGGTGCCGTGTGTGATGGGAGAGGTGTTAGGTTTGATGGAGGAGTGCACTAGGTTGTCCTGGGGGGAACGATCTCTGCAGAATGCAGACGGGGGAGAAAAGGGAAGAGGTGTTTAGGGGTGGCGTCGTGTTGGAGTTGGCGAAAATAGCGGAGGATTATTCTTTGCATGTGAAAGCTGGTGGGGGTGAACAGCCTGACATAGTCATACTCGTGGAATCATACCTTAGAGACAATGTCCCAGACCCCACCATCACCATCCCTGGATATGTCCCGTCCCAGGGGGCAGCACAGTGGGGTACAGTCGGGAGGAAGTTTCCCCAGGAGTCCTCAACATTGACTTCAGACCCATGAAGTCTTGTGGCTTCAGGTTAAACATGAGCAAGGAAACTTCCTGCTGATTACCCCGTACAGTCCTTCCTCAGCTGATGAATCAGTACTCCTCCATATTGAACAACACTTAGAGGAAGCACTGAGGATGGCAAAGGCACAGAATGTACTCTGGGTGGGGTGGGGGGTGTGGTGGGGTTCAATATCCTACCAGGAATGGCTCAGTCGTAGCACTACTGATGGAGCTGGTCGGGTCCTAAAGGACATTGCTGCTGGACGGGGTGTGCGGCAGGTGGTGAGGGAACCAATAAGAGGGAAAAACATACCTGACCTTACTCCTTACCAATGTACTCCAGCACAGTCTGTAACCTCATGGCCCAGCAGGAGGCCATGCCAGGAGCAGTGCCAGGCAGACCTGAAGATGAGAGGTCAACGTGGTGAAGCCACCAAACAGGACAGTTACTTGCTAAACAACACAAGCTGCAAGGGATAGACAGAGCTACGTGATCCCACAACCAGACCTAAGCTCTGCGGTCCTGCCACATCCAGTCGGGAATGGTGGTGGACAATTAAACAACTCACTGGAGGAAGAGACTCCACAAATATCCCCATCCTCAATGATGAAAGAGCCCAGCACATCAGGGCAAAAGGATAAGGCTCGAGCTTTCACAACAAACTTGAGTCAGAAATGCCGAGTGGATGATCCATCTCAGCCTCCTCCAGTGGTCCCCAGCATCACAGGCACCAGCCTCCTCCAGTGGTCCCCAGCATCACAGAGACCAGCCTCCTCCAGTGGTCCCCAGCATCACAGACACCAGCCTCCTCCAGTGGTCCCCAGCATCACAGACACCAGCCCCCTCCAGTGGTCCCCAGCATCACAGACACCAGCCCCCTCCAGTGGTCCCCAGCATCACAGACACCAGCCCCCTCCAGTGGTCCCCAGCATCACAGACACCAGCCCCCTCCAGTGGTCCCCAGCATCACAGACACCAGCCCCCTCCAGTGGTCCCCAGCATCACAGACACCAGCCCCCTCCAGTGGTCCCCAGCATCACAGACACCAGCCCCCTCCAGTGGTCCCCAGCATCACAGACACCAGCCTCCTCCAGTGGTCCCCAGCATCACAGACACCAGCCCCCTCCAGTGGTCCCCAGCATCACAGACACCAGCCCCCTCCAGTGGTCCCCAGCATCACAGACACCAGCCCCCTCCAGTGGTCCCCAGCATCACAGACACCAGCCCCCTCCAGTGGTCCCCAGCATCACAGACACCAGCCCCCTCCAGTGGTCCCCAGCATCACAGACACCAGCCCCCTCCAGTGGTCCCCAGCATCACAGACACCAGCCCCCTCCAGTGGTCCCCAGCATCACAGACACCAGCCTCCTCCAGTGGTCCCCAGCATCACAGACACCAGCCCCCTCCAGTGGTCCCCAGCATCACAGACACCAGCCCCCTCCAGTGGTCCCCAGCATCACAGACACCAGCCCCCTCCAGTGGTCCCCAGCATCACAGACACCAGCCCCCTCCAGTGGTCCCCAGCATCACAGACACCAGCCCCCTCCAGTGGTCCCCAGCATCACAGACACCAGCCCCCTCCAGTGGTCCCCAGCATCACAGACACCAGCCCCCTCCAGTGGTCCCCAGCATCACAGACACCAGCCTCCTCCAGTGGTCCCCAGCATCACAGACACCAGCCCCCTCCAGTGGTCCCCAGCATCACAGACACCAGCCCCCTCCAGTGGTCCCCAGCATCACAGACACCAGCCCCCTCCAGTGGTCCCCAGCATCACAGACACCAGCCCCCTCCAGTGGTCCCCAGCATCACAGACACCAGCCCCCTCCAGTGGTCCCCAGCATCACAGACACCAGCCCCCTCCAGTGGTCCCCAGCATCACAGACACCAGCCCCCTCCAGTGGTCCCCAGCATCACAGACACCAGCCTCCTCCAGTGGTCCCCAGCATCACAGACACCAGCCCCCTCCAGTGGTCCCCAGCATCACAGACACCAGCCCCCTCCAGTGGTCCCCAGCATCACAGACACCAGCCCCCTCCAGTGGTCCCCAGCATCACAGACACCAGCCCCCTCCAGTGGTCCCCAGCATCACAGACACCAGCCCCCTCCAGTGGTCCCCAGCATCACAGACACCAGCCCCCTCCAGTGGTCCCCAGCATCACAGACACCAGCCCCCTCCAGTGGTCCCCAGCATCACAGACACCAGCCTCCTCC
Source organism: Chiloscyllium plagiosum (assembly GCF_004010195.1). Classification (NCBI taxonomy): domain Eukaryota; kingdom Metazoa; phylum Chordata; class Chondrichthyes; order Orectolobiformes; family Hemiscylliidae; genus Chiloscyllium; species Chiloscyllium plagiosum. The sequence continues at coordinate 118,100,205 of NC_057715.1, read as the reverse complement.
AGTGGTCCCCAGCATCACAGACACCAGCCCCCTCCAGTGGTCCCCAGCATCACAGACACCAGCCCCCTCCAGTGGTCCCCAGCATCACAGACACCAGCCCCCTCCAGTGGTCCCCAGCATCACAGACACCAGCCCCCTCCAGTGGTCCCCAGCATCACAGACACCAGCCCCCTCCAGTGGTCCCCAGCATCACAGACACCAGCCCCCTCCAGTGGTCCCCAGCATCACAGACACCAGCCCCCTCCAGTGGTCCCCAGCATCACAGACACCAGCCTCCTCCAGTGGTCCCCAGCATCACAGACACCAGCCCCCTCCAGTGGTCCCCAGCATCACAGACACCAGCCCCCTCCAGTGGTCCCCAGCATCACAGACACCAGCCCCCTCCAGTGGTCCCCAGCATCACAGACACCAGCCCCCTCCAGTGGTCCCCAGCATCACAGACACCAGCCCCCTCCAGTGGTCCCCAGCATCACAGACACCAGCCCCCTCCAGTGGTCCCCAGCATCACAGACACCAGCCCCCTCCAGTGGTCCCCAGCATCACAGACACCAGCCTCCTCCAGTGGTCCCCAGCATCACAAGGGGAGGGGAGGGGAGAGGGACAGCCCTTGACATCAAGGCTACATTCAACCAAGTGTGGCATCAGGAGCCCTGGGAACACTGGAATCAATAGGTATCAGGGGCAAACTCTCCGCTGGTTAGAGTCATACCTGACACATTAAGGAGATGGCTGTGGTTGTTGGAGGTCAGTCACCTCAGCTCCAGGGCATCTCTGCAGGAGTTCCTCAGGGTAGTGTCCTGGGCCCAACCATCTTCAGCCGCTTCATCAATGACCTTCCCTCCATCAGAAGGTCAGAAATGGGGATGTTCGTTGATGACCGCACAATGTTCAGCACCATTCGGGACTCTTCAGATACTGAAGCAGTACATGGCCAAATGTAACAAGATCCACTTAATATCCAGGCTTGGGCTGACGAGTCACAAGTAACTTTCACACCACACAAATGCCAGTCTATGACCATCTCTGATAAGAGACAATTTAATCACTGTCTCTTGACATTCAATGGTGTCACCATCACTGAATCCCCCACTGTCAACATCCTGGAGTTACCATTGACCTGAAACTCAACTGGACTCACCACATAAACACAGCAGCAACAAGACCAGGTCAAAGACTGGGATTTCCGCAGTGAGTAACTCACCTCCTGACTCCCCAAAGCCTGTCCATGATCTACAAGGCACAGGTCAGGAGTGGGATGAAATACTCCCCATCAGGACAAAACAGCCACTTGATCAACACCACATCCACCCCCACCACTGATGCTCAGTAGCAGCAATGTGTACCATCTACAAGATGCACTGCAGAAATTCACCAAAGATCCTCAGGCAGCTCCTTCCAAACCCATGACCACTTCCATCGAGAAGGACAAGGGCAGCAGCTACATGGGAACACCACCCACTGTAAGTTCCCCTCCAAGCCACTCACCATCCCGACTTGGAAATATAACACAGAATGGAAACAGACCCTTCAGCCAAACCAGTCCACGATGACCAGGTGTCCCAAACTAAACTAGTCCCATTTGCTTGTTTTTGGGCTATATCCCTCTTAACCTTTCCTGTCCATGTACCTATCCAAATGTCTTTGAAATCTTCCCCTGGCAGTTATTTCATACACACAGCATCCTCTGTGTGAAAAAATCCCTCAGGTCCTTTTTAGATCTTTCTTTTCTCACCTTAAAACTATATCCCTAGTTTTGAAATCCCCCACCCTGGGGATACTCACCCTATCTATGCCCCTCAGGACTTTATAAACCTCTATAAGATTACCCCTCAGCCTCCTGTGATCCAGGGAAAAGCACCAGCCTCTCCTGATAACAGAAACCCAGTGACATCCTTGTAAATATTTTCTGAATCCTCTTCAGTTTAATAATATCCTTCGTACAGCAGGTCAATCAGAATTGGACCCCGTACTCCAGAGGTTGCCTTACCAACATCCTGTACAGCTGTAACGTGACGTCCTAACCCCTGTACTCAATGGTCTGACCAATGGAGACAAGCATGATAAACGCCTTCTCCGCCACCCTGCCTACCTGTGATGCCACATTAAGGAGCTATGTACCTGTGGCCTCTAACTCTATGTTCAACAACACTCCACGGGATCCTAACACAAGCTGTATAAGTCCTGCCCTGGTTTGTCTTCCCAAAAAGAATGTATTTATCCAAATTAAACTTCATCTGCCATTCCCCAGCACTGTTCCTTAAGCATTGCTGGGTCAAAATCCTGGCATGTCCTCCCTAAGGGTATTGTGGGTCAACCCACAGCACATGGACTGCAGTGGTTCAAGAAGGCAGCTCACCCCCACCCTCTCAAGGGGCAACTAGGGATGGGCAATAAAAAACACGCTCGCTCAGTCAGCAACACCAGTATCCAAGGGATTCACAATGTGATGGGTACCTGCTATTGGTTTCTCAGTGTTACCATTGTTGTGGTTTAATATATAGAGCAGAGCCCGAGGATTGTCTGTTGAATACCGATGTCTCTCGAATTGGATAAAGATGTTGCAGGATTGAAATGAATCCAGTTCCAAGGAGCCAAAGAGATGAACTGGGATGGAACTGGGACTTGGTGTGAACTGGGATAAAGGCAACTGGGTTCAGACAAGCTGCAGGACCCAAGGGAGTGGAATATGAACCAGGTCCAAGGGACTCTGAGAGAGACAGCCAGTCTCTCTGCCTGGTCCTGCACTGTTCAAAACAACAAAACCATTGGACTGCGTGATAAATGTGTTGAACTCTCTTTTCCATTTAGGTAATGGACAGGGTGAGAGCTTTCTCTTAAACCAGTAATTGGCTGCTTTTAAATCATCAAAGCCAGTTTTCCAAGCTTTGTTCTGGAGACACAAGTAAGTAACTTCCACCTTCAAACACTCAAATGAAGGGCGGGGGGGGAGGTGGAGGATCTGTTCCAGAGAGGAGAATGGATCTGATTGCGAGATCACCCCTCTGCCCCCACCCCTGCATGTTTGTAGCGGACAGTGTAGAGGGAGCTTTACTCTGTATCTAACCCTGTGCTGTCCCTGTCCTGGGAGTGTTTGATGGGGACAGTGTAGAGGAAGCTTTACTCTGTATCTAGTCCTAGGGGTCTGGGGGAGGGGGTTTCTGGGGATTGGGTCTCGGGGGCTCCTCTAGTGGGTAAACTTTATGAATTTTATGACTGATTGGGGGGTTTAATGAGAGCAGGTGCACGAGGAAAGAGAGAGTTAGTGGGACAGGTCATTGCAAGCTGTCCAAGGTCCTGTTTATCTGAGGTTGTGTTTGAGTCTGCCTGACCTTGGTGACTGAGGCAGGTGAAGGTGCTGGGACTGACTGACTGTGTCACGTGGTGCTGGGATCGCGTGGACAGTAACTGTGGTGGAGTCATCACTGACAGCTTTAACACTGACACCATGACAGGGAGGGGGGTCCCAGAAGGGGGGCAGTGAGAGCAGCCAGCATCGGTCACTGTCCCTGACCTCACAACCACCCGGAGATAGACAGAGACAGAGACAGACGGGGGTGAGGGCAAGGAGTGTCTCACCAACACAGACACGGTTCCCAGCAACCTGTGGGCACCACCCCCAATACTCGGTGGGTACCACCCACAACACATGACACACACAGTGGGTAACACCCCCAATACAGGACACACACGGTGGGTAACACCCCCAACACAGGACACACACAGTGGGTGCCACCCCCAACACAGGACACACACAGTGGGCACAACCCCCAACACAGGACACACACGGTGGGTACCACCCCCAATACATGACACACACGGTGGGTACCACCCCCAACACAGGACACACACGGTGGGTACCACCCCCAATACATGACACACACGGTGGGTAACACCCCCAATACATGACACACACGGTGGGTACCACCCCCAATACATGACACACACGGTGGGTACCACCCCCAACACAGGACACACACAGTGGGTACCACCCCCAATACATGACACACACGGTGGGTAACACCCCCAATACATGACACACACAGTGGGTACCACCCCAACACAGGACACACACAGTGGGTACCACCCCCAATACAGGACACACACAGTGGGTACCACCCCCAATACATGACACACACAGTGGGTACCACCCCAACACAGAGCACAAACTGTGGGCACCCCACCCCAACACAAATTTAATGTGGCCTCGCCCCTTGTTGGCCTGTCTACATACTGTGTCGGGAAACCCTCCTGCACACATTGGACAAAAACTGACCCATCTAAAGCTGTTTGAATTTGTGTATCGCTGGACGTCGGAGTGCGTCTGGGAAAATTAACAAACAGTGAAATTCACGACTGATCTTGGAGAAACCTGTTTGGGAGAAGTTCACAGCACAGAAACAGATAAGTGAATTGTTTTAAGTGGCCTACAGAAAGTCTGCAGTAATGAGTAGTGTGGGTTCTTTCTTGATTATATGTTTTTTACGGTGGGTACCACCCCCAACACAGGACACACACAGTGGGTAACACCCCCAACATAGGACACACACGGTGGGTACCGCCCCAATACAGAGCATACACTGTGGGCACCCCACCCCAACACAGGACACACACACAGGGGGCACCGCCCCAACACAGGACACACACGGTGGATACCGCCCCCAACACAGGACACACACGGTGGGTACCACCCACAACACAGAATACACACGGTGGGTACCACCCCAACACAGAGCACAAACTGTGGGCACCCCACCCCAACACAAATTTAATGTGGCCTCGCCCCTTGTTGGCCTGTCTACATACTGTGTCGGCATACTACAATGTGGCCTCGCCCCTTGTTGGCCTGTCTACATACTGTGTCTACATACTACAAACCCTCCTGCACACATTGGACAAAAACTGACCCGTCTAAAGCTGTTTGAATTCGTGTATCGCTGGACGTCGGAGTGCGTCTGGGAAAATTAACAAACAGTGAAATTCACGACTGATCTTGGAGAAACCTGTTTGGGAGAAGTTCACAGCACAGAAACAGATAAGTGAATTGTTTTAAGTGGCCTACAGAAAGTCTGCAGTAATGAGTAGTGTGGGTTCTTTCTTGATTATATGTTTTTTGAGATATGTCTCTTGATTAAACTAAAAATATAAGTCATAACTATTAATCTAACCAGGGGCAGTGTTTTGTAGAGGAATGCGACGGTGTTATTTTCTGGGTCTGTAGATTGTGAAGGAGCAAAATGGCCTTTGCAGTGATATGTACTTCTTGTCAGATGTGGGAGTTTAAAGAGAGTTTAAGGGTTACCGCAGATTATATCTGCAATAAATGCTGTTGGTTGCAAATCTTATCAAATCGAATGGATCGGTGGGAGAGACAGTTAGAAGCGATGAGGAATTTGTAACAGCAACAGTATGTGATGGATGGCAGTTATAGGAAAGAGGAAATATTGCAAATACAGTCACACAGATGGGTTAACTCCAGGAAGGGTAAGAGAGGTAGGCAGCTAGTGCAGGAGTCTTTTGTGGATATACCCATTTCAAACAGGTATGCTGTTTTGGAAAATGTAGGAGGTGATGGATTCTCAGGGGAACAGAGCACAAACAGCCAAGTTTCTGGTATTGACACTGGCTCTAATGCAACAAAGTGTATGTCGGGTTCCAAGAGATCAATTGTGTTAGGGGATTCTGTAGTCAGAGGTACAGACTGACGTTTCTGTGGCCAGCAGGGAAAAAGCAGAATGATGTGTTGTTTCCCTGGTGCCAGGATCAAGGATGTCTCAGAGAGGGTGCAGAATGTTCTCACGGGGGAAAGGGACCAGCAGGA